>NW_017732306.1:57691-59866 GCF_001890085.2 Hipposideros armiger | reverse complement strand
TATGACCCAGCAATTCCACTCTTGGGTATCTATCCAGAGAAACCCAAGACGCTAATTCAAAAAAATGTATGTACCTCTATGTTTTATTCACAATAGCCAAGACTTGGAAACAACCGAAATACCCATCGGTAGATGACTGGATTAAGAAACTGTGGTACATTTATACAATGGAGTATCACTCAGCTATAAAGAAGAATGAAATTGTAACATTTCGGACGATATGGATGGACTTAGAGACTATTACGTTAAGTGAAATAAGTCAGTCGGAGAAAGACAAATACCATATGATTTCATTTATATGTGGACTCTAAAAAACTGAATGGGCGAAGAAAGTGAACAGAGGTGGTCTCAGAGATGTGGGGGTGCAGCTGATGGCTGTTGGTTGGGGGGTGGGGATGAGGGAGAGAGGGAGTGGGCTGGACGGCATAAATACGCAGCTGCAGTGTTGCCATGGGGACGTGGGGGACAGTTCGAGAAATGTAATTGATAATGTTGTGAATATTTTGTAGGGTGTCAGGTGGTCACATGTCTTGCATCATGGATGGGGAAGAGGCTTGATCACTGAACTGTACACCTGAAGCTGAAGTTGTATAATATTGTATGTCAAATATATATGTATCGGACGTGGAGTATAGTGTGGGAGTGGAGTCAAGGGATTTGTAATAGATATGAATGATATTGGGGGGAAATGGGGCGGCGGATTGGTTGAGGGGGGTTGTCACTTCGAGGGGTAAAAAGTATATCTATTGCACTGTGTTGTACAGCTGAAACTAATTCTAAAAATGTGTATTTCATAATAAAAAATAATTTAATAAAAAAGTAAAAACAAACAAAAAAACAACAATCAAATTAAATAATCAAAATGAAAATAAAATAATTTAGTATTGTGAACTGAAGAGCTACCCTAACCAATGCTGTGACTGCAGTGCAACGGTTGACATGACATTTTTGAGTTTACATTATACAATAAGTTTACAGACCATGATACTGCTCAAAATACCACATATAACCTTTCAAAAGAGCTGTTGTCCGTAAGGCTGGATAGGGGAGCAATAGGATGCATCATATCCAATGGAATGTTTTTACCTTTAACCTAAATCTTTTATGTAGCAAAATAAAGAAAATAATTAATTTAAAATTAGGCTCAAATCTGTATGTAAGAAAAATGTATTATTAACAGAGAGAAGTGGAATAAAGAAATAATAGATGGGCTATCAATAGTTTGAGGTTTGAAGATTAAGCAGACAGAAGAAGGATTAAAGCAAAAGACACAGTGGGGGCCTCAGTGCCTGGAGACTGGAGGCAAACCTTGCCTATCTTAAATAGCTGTCTTGATCACTTCCAGAAGTGGGTCTCAGGGCATAAATGCTAAACTATCTCCACTCAAAGTAAAACTCCTCCAGATACTATTTGTAAAGCAAGATGGGTTAAGATCTCTCTTTGAGGAAATGTAGGTGATAACAATCTATTTTAAAAATTGTACTTCAAAGTGTGTGATCTCCATCGGGGTTTTGTTCAACACACCCTCTCTTCTTTCTGACCACGGGTGTACTGTCATCTGTGAAATGGCACAATGTCTATTTTTGTAAAAATAAACTAGTTTGTGCTATTTATTTATAAGGAGTAAAAACAGGAAGCATATATGCAAATGAACAGGAATCAATGAAGACTCACTGAAGTTAGGCTCTATAAGATTTCCAGCATCATATAATTCAAGTACTTGCTGTTTTGAAGATTTGTACCATCTTCCTATTTTCTGTAATTTACGAGTGCTTGCTCACGTGTTAAATATAGTAGGCATAAAGGACTAACTTGTGTTTCTGAAATGAAAGATTAAAAGAGAGAGAGTCTGTGAGATCATATGGTATCTGGCTTTCTCTGACTGACTTATTTCACTTAACATAATGTTCTCTAGTTCCATTCATATTGTTGCAAATGATATGATTTCCTTCTTCTTTACAGCTGAGTAATACTCCATTGTGTAAATGTACCATAGTTTCTTTTTTTTTAAATATACCTCAGTTTTTAATATATTGTATTTTTTTTAAAGATTTTTATTGGGGAATTGGGGGAATGGGAACAGTGCTGGGGAATCAGGGGAAGGGGAACAGACAAGTTGCTGTCCTTTTGTTCTTCAGTCTAGTTGTGGAGGATGTTGCTTCACTGGCCCATGTT
>NW_017732306.1:33879-57670 GCF_001890085.2 Hipposideros armiger | reverse complement strand
AAGGGGAACAGACAAGACAGACAAGTTGCTGTCCTTTTGTTCTTCAGTCTAGTTGTGGAGGATGTTGCTTCACTGGCCCATGTTGGTATTATCATTGTGCTTTTCCTGGGTGAGGCAGATCGGTTGCCGGCCTCTGGATGACCACCCATGGCAGCTCACACTGGCTGCTGGCTGCTCACGCTGGCTGTCGGGTACACACGGTAGCTTATGGCAGCCCACTGTAGCAGGGGCTGCAGCCTATGCCGTTGCCGGAGACTCATGGCAGCCCAGCTCCAGGTTGAGCTGTTGTTCACCATCTTAGCTGTAGAGGGCAGTGTCACTGGCCTTCAAGTAGGATCTGAACTGGGGCCCTGCTGCTCAGAGTTGGTATCCCAAACCTACACTTAACCAATGCGCCACTCGGCTGGCCCAGCATCTTTCAATGATGGATCTTAGAGTTATAATTGAAGTGTGTTCTTTTTATTAGAAGAACAAAAAATAAGGGTGAACATGGCAATCTAGTGTCTGAGATGTGATGAATGACAGTAGTTGTTAAATAAATGAATACAATGAGGTAAGGTCATAAATTAACCACAAGATGTTCTAATTTACCTTCTAGGAGATGAACCCCTAAGTGGTCTCTCATTAAATTTAGGAATCAGCATTTCAACTTGCTGCCTGATTGGTGAATAAGAAACTCAGTTCAAAAATCCCCAAACCAAATATGAACCTCAGTTTCACTGACCTTGATAAGGAAAATGGTATATTGAGAAGATCACACAGAAGAACAGTTTGTGTGTATTTCCTATACCACAAAGTGAAATGGAAGGTTATACAATTTGCAATGAAAATGGTAGTATTTATGTAAATAGCCTAGGTATGTGAAGACATGCTTCCTCTATCATCTCAGTTTCTAAACTTCAGTTTAAAGGGGTTTTGTTTTTAGTTTGTAATATACATGTACTTACCTTGTCACTCCCCTTTCTTTTTTTCTTGCTTGTGTTTAAGACTTACCTTCTTTCGCCTCGTGGCCTGACAGCCACACAACCTAAAACAAACCACCTTATTCTTTTCTGTTTATCGGCTGCATCTGCATACATCTAAACCATATGATAGGCTGAACCCAGCTGGGAACATTAGTCACTAGCTCGTCACAGGCAGCCTGTACATAACACAAGAAACCTGGGTGGAACACTCCACTCGCTGTCTTCTATTGGGCTCCATATGGGGGGCAGCAGCACACATGCTTTCTTGTGCCTTAACTCTGAATTTGGCCAGAGGTCTGATGACCAGCATCTTCTGCTTATGTGTCTTCAGGTGCTATAATAAATATTAGGGAAAACAAGAACAAATGTAAAACTTTCCTCTCCATGTATTTGACAGTGTATACAGGAATACTGAAGAATCAACATGTGGACTTATAAGGTATCTCTGCCCAGTATTTCAGGGATGAAGTCAAGCCTTAGAACCCTCCATGGGAAAGAGATGTATAAACTTTTACTTTGCAAATGCCTTTATGATAATTTCCTGTATTACATTTATAGGGTGAAATATATATGGCATATTTCTCCTGTACATACAATATAAGCATTCATTACAGAGTCTACATTTTTCACAGGTGGTGTACATTATGCAATATAATGATGCAAACTGTGTGACATGTTGCGATGTGTAAATATTGCCTCTATTTGGGACTTTGTGCACATGTATGTATTTTTAAATGCAATATGTATAAAGCATTAGTGTATTTATTTTAAAAGGGATCATGACCTTTTCTACATAAAATGAGAAAGAACATTTAGCAAGTTGCAATACTAAACTCTAAAATAAACTTTATGGGACGATTCCTGTTAATATTATCCATCTGTCTATCAGGATATATAGCTAGATCTACAGTGATTAGCTATTGCAACTTTGAAAATGATTGCCAAGATCATTACAGTTCTGTTAAGCTTACTTGATTTGAATCATCAAGTAACCTTTCTTCCTTTTTATAAACAAACAATACACAAGTTACATATAACACAACAGAAGCTTTGGGATTCATGAGCAGCCAATTTCAGACTTGCTTGTTTTAAAAGCAGGGCTGTGTAAAATGTGGGTAAAGAGGCTTTAGATTCAAGCCAGGTTGGCTGGAATGTTCTCTGAGGTTTATAACTGTGGGCCAAATATTGAGAAAATCAAGACTGAGGTTTGTTTTGGACAAGAGCCAATGAATTCATAATCTAGAATGGAAACAACATAGATTATGATAGTTTAACATGGTTTCCTTGCAGAACAAGGTAAAACTTCAAACTGCAAACCACCAGGAGCCAAATCAAAGAGAGGATTTCATAAAACCATATGGGAGCTTGGCGACACCTTCTAGCAGAAGGTGAGTAACGTGACTGTCACTGGGTGGACAGTGGTTTGCCACATCCAGGAAAGTATAGTTTTCTGTTGCTTTCATACCTGTGTGAGATTTCAGCTAGGAAACAAGAAGGGCTCCTCTGGATTTCTGTTGGCAATTTGCCAAAGCATTGCTTTTGTTTCCTGGTTCCATTGCTGGTATAGTCCCAGTTGTAACATATGTGTGTTGGGACTTCCGGTGTGGAAGGCCGAAAAGGTGAAGCCAGCTACACAGGACAAGAGATGAGCTGACAGAGATGAGCTGCCTACTTTATTTGGGATTTGGTAATCTAAACCAAGGGTCCACATGCATTTTTAGGGAAAAATCACTATCAATGAAACATTTTAAAACATACACACTATGAATGTATGTATTTATAAATTTGAGAACATTCTGTTGTACAGGTGTATTTTGTACACTATACATTTTAGGTAAAATAGAAATTTATAGAGGTTAACATAAAAATGGAAATTTTTTTTTACCTGCAAATGTGGCTCCTGTTGGGAGTGTTAGCTCCCCCACTTTCTTGTTCACTTTAGCACACACCATGAGGATTGTCTTACTTTGTGGTTTCTTTTGCTATGATCAATAAAATCTAGATAATATAATCAGTAAATTTTGGGCTCATGTAGCCAGTGACGCATTGCATGAAGCTAAAGTAAAGCAGTTAGTAAGGCTGTGCCTCACTGTCTCTTGCTGATGTGACAGGGACTGATGCATACAGCAGATGAGGACCTGTGTTTTTCTCCATGCGTGATATGAAGGGAGTCCAGCCTTTCCTACTTTTAGACAGATACAAATGGATGTCAGGAGATGTTTGGACACTCTATACAGCACTTCATTTGGCACCCCTGGGGTACACGTGCAACTCTTGGAGAACTCACTTCTAAATTTCCAAGCATAATACAACGGTGGAATGGGGCCTGACTGCTTTCCATGACAAGTTCACTTTCACTTCACAACAAGATAGTTAGGAGATAAGGAGGGCACTGAGGGGTACTAGAAAAAATATCTAATTGGCAACTTGTCCAGGAAAATTACACTTTGGGGAATTCTTCCTTGTGTCTCCAGAGTTGAGTATGGCCTCTATATATAGCATCATGTCATCTTCAAAAAGTGACAATTTAACTTCTTCATTCCCTATTTGGATGTCTTTTATTTCTTTCTCTTGCCTGATTGCTCTGGCTAGGACTTCCAATACTATGTTGAAAAGCAGAGGTGATAGGGGACAGACCTGTCATGTTCCTGAACGTAGAGCAAAGGGCTTCAGTTTTTCACCATTTATTATGATATTAGCTGAGGGTTTGTCATATATGGCCTTTATTATGTTAAGGTATTTTACTTCTATATCCATTTCATTAAGTGTTTTAATCATAAATAGATGTTGTATATTGTCAAATGCTTTTTCTACATCTATTGACATAATCATATGATTTTTGTCTTTTATTTTGTTTATGTGGTGTATCACATTGATTGACTTGCGCATGTTGAACCATCCTTGTGCCGTTTGGTTAAACCCCACTTGATTGTTGATGTAAAATCTTTTTGATGCATTGATGTATTCAATTTGCTAGAATTTTGTTTAAGATTTTTGCATCTGTATTCATCAGAGATATTTGTCTGTCATTTTCTTTTTTTGTGTGTTATCCTTACCAGGTTTTGGTATCAGGGTAATGTTAGCCCCATAAAATGAGTTAGGGAGTATTGTCTCCAATTTTTTGGAAGAGTTTGAATAGGACAGGTATTAGATCCTCTTTGAATATTTGGTAGAATTCATTAATGAAGCCATCTGGTCCTGGACTTTTGCTTTTGGGATGGTTTTGGATGCCTAATTCAATTTCCTTACTGTTGACCAGTCTATTTAGATTTTCCAGTTCTTCATGATTCAGCCAAAGAAGGCTATATGTTTCTAAGAACTTGTCCATTTCTTCTGGGTTATTTAATTTGGTGGCCTATAGTCCTTCATAGTATTCTTAGATGATCCTTTGTATTTCTGTGGCATCCATGGTAACTTCTCCTCTTTCATTTCTGATTTTATTGATTTGTGTCTTTTTTTTTAATCTTAGTGAGTCTAGCCAAGGGTTTGCCAATTTTATTAATCTTTTCAAAGAAACAGTTCTTTGTTGCATTAATTTTTCTATTGTCTTTTTGTTCTCTATTTCATTTAGTTCTGCTCTGATTTTTATTATTTCCTTCCTTCTGCTGACTTTGGGTTTCATTTGTTCTTCTTTTTCTAGTTCTTTAAGGTGTAATGTGAGGTTATTTATCTGGGATTTTTCTTCCTTCTTGTGATAGGCCTGCAATGATATAAATTTCCCTCTTATTACTGATTTCACTGCATCCCAATAATTTTAACAATTTGTTTCTATGTATCTTTTGATCTCTCCTCTTTTTTCTTCTTTGACCCAGTTGTTCTTTAAAAACATGTTTAATCTTCACATATTTGTGGTTTTTCCAGCTTTCTGTGTGCAGTTGATATCCAATTTCAAAGCCTTGTCATCAGTGAATATGCTTGGTATGATTTCAATATTCTTAAATTTGCTGAGGCTAGTTTGATGTCCCAATATATGGCCTATTCTTGAGAATGTTCCATGTACACTAGAAAAGAATGTATAGTCTGATGTTCTAGGATGAAGTGCTCTATAAATGTCAACTATGTCCACTTCATCTAATGTGTCATTTAGGGCTGATATTTCTGTATTTGTTTTCTGTTTGGGTGATCTATCCATAGCTGTCAATGATGTATTTAGGTCCCCTACTATAATTGTGTTTTGGTCAATTCCTCCCTTTAGTTCAGTTAGTGGTTGCTTCTTATATTTTCTGTGCTCCCTGATTGGGGGCATAAATATTGATCACTGTTATGTCTTCTTGTTGTATAACCCCTTTATCGTTATGAAATATCCATCTTTGTCTGTTGTTATCTTTTTTATCCTGAAGTCTGTTTCATCTGATATAAGTATGATCACACCTGATTTTCTCTTAATACCATTTGTTTGGAGTGTCAATTTCCACCCTATCACTTTGAGTTTATATTTGTCCTTGTAGCTGAGATGTGTCTCTTGGAGGCAGTATATGGTTGGGTTAGGATTTTTTATCCAATCTGCCTCTCTGTGCCTTTTTATTTGTGAGTTCAGTCCATTTATGTTTAGGGAGATTATTGATATATGATAATTTCCTATCATTCTATCTTTAGTTTTCTGGTGGCTTGGTGTCTCCATTGTTTCTTTGCCTTTTTGTTGCTGTCTGTTACTTCAGTGTAGTGGTATTCTATGATTTTTCCCTCTGTTTCTTCTATTTTATGTTATATATTTCAGTTCTGGATTTTTTTTGAGTGTTTAGCATTAAGTTTATGTAAAAGAAAATTTCATATTTAGAACTCCTTTTTCTTTAGCATGCTTACTTTCTCAATTCCCTTTTGCCAGTTCAGACCCCTTTTTTATGTCTTTATTGTCACAAGTTATCCTTACTTATGCTGTGAGTTTATTTCTGCACTTCAGTAATTAATGTTCTTTTTCCTCATTTTTTTGTGTTTATTTTTCTTCTTTACCTTGCATTTATGTTCAAATTTATAGTGTCCTATTTTGTGTAGGGGTTGCCATTTGCTGCTTCTGTCTGTCTTTTTATAACTACTCATGGTTTTGTTTGTTTTGCTTTTTTTTTGTTTCAGGTCGAATAGCCTCTTTCAGTATTTCTTGTAATGCAAGTGGTGTGTGAGAAAATTTCCTCAGCTTCTGTATGTCTGGAAAGGCCTTCATTCCACATTCATATCTAAAGGATGCCCTTCTCTGACATATTATTCTTGGCTCATAATTTCTCCCTTTTAATAGTTTGAATATTTGATTCTACTCCCTCCTGGCTTGTAGAGTTTCTGTTGAAAAATCTGATGATAATCTAATGGGCTTTCCTTTGTAAGTTACCATCTTCTTTTCCCTGGCTACCTTGAGATTTTTCTTTGCTGTTAATTTTTGACAGCTTCAATAAAATATGCCTTGGAGAAGGCCTGTTGAGGTTGAGGTAATTAGGTGTTCTATTTGCTTCTTGGATCTGAGGATCCAGTTCTTTCCACAAGCTTGGAAATAACTATTCCACTTCAACTATTTGTTTGAATATACTCTCTGTTTTCTTCTCCCTTTCTTCTCCTTCTGGTATGCCCATTATTCTTATATTGCTCTTTCCGATGGAGTCAGAAAGTTTATGTAGAATTCTTTCATTTCTTTTAACTCTCAAGTCTCTCTCTTGTTCCATCTGTGTCATTTCCAGATTTCTATCTTTGATGTCACTGATTCTTTCCTCCACCCGGTCAGCTCTATTACCTAAGCCGTATATTTCATTCTTCATTTCTTTTATTGAATTCTTCATTGCCAAAACTTTTATTTCTTTTATAAATTTCAATCTATTTGGTAAAATGTTCATTTTGTTCTTTGATTGTATTTCTGAGTTCATTAAGATAAACTGTCTGATTGAGTTTTTTCAGAACTGCAATCCTGAATTCTCTGTCATTTAAGTTACATGTTTCCAGGTCTTTAAGTTCATTTTGGAGAGACTTTTCATTTTCTTTCTGAGCTGCCTTGTTACCTTGGCTATTCATGGCAATTAATGTATTATTATTTATGTTCTTAGGAGTGGGTTCTGCAACAGGGTGACAGGAAGAGGTCTTTCTTTTGCTTTCTAGTAGGTGTTGGTAGAATGCTTTATTTTCTCTCCTGCTGCGGCCTTTTATTCTCTCTCACTGTAGTCTTATTTTTTTCTGCACTGTTGCAGCTCTCACACAATGTGGTGGGTGGTTCCCTGGAAGGTGGGCTTCTCCTTTGTGAGAAGGTCGCTTGGGTCCCAGGGCACCGCCTCCATGTGGGGATATGGAGAGCTTCTGAAATTCTGAAGCTCTTCTTCACCAGATTCAGGGCCTGTGTACAGTTTCAGAGGCTCTGTTTACCCCTGAAGAGATCCGCCCAGATAGGCAGGGGCAGGGGTGGGTGGGTTATGAGATGTGGCTCTAAGCAATGGTGGAAACCACCAGCACAGCCAATGCTGCACCCAAGGCTCCCTCCCCTTCACTGGAACTAGTTGGACCATGAGTCTGTGGCTGAGGGGCTGCAGTTCTCAGAACTGCAAATATTCTGTTCTTTTGATCTGACACTGCTGCTGTTCCACTTCTAGCACTGGGAAGGTGGGGATGGAGTCAGTTCTTGGAGGGTAGGGAGGGGTCTGCCAGTCTCCATGCCTATGTCTTCTGTCCTCTGCTTTGCACTGAGGGCTTAAACCACTATCCAGGTTGAGTGGTGGGTGGGAGATGGTGCTGACCTTTCTGATCTAGAAAAGCTGAGAACTTCCATTAGCTTGTTGTGCTGTGTTTCTTATCTGTCTACACAATGCCAAGTGGGCAATTAATACATAATTATTAGTAGTGAATTCATTATCAGGACTTTTATAATGCACTGAAATTGTTTCTTCTCACAGAGAGCTCAACCCCAATGGGACTCATTTGTGATTCTCTGGTCTAAAGATGTCTGGATCTAAGTAAGCAAGTTCGTGCTTTTGTGGTTTGGTGCTTACTGTCAAGTTTCTTCACATGGCATTTTTGACCTGTGACATGCAAAATGCAACTTCCTTTAGACTCCCAAAGGTCTCAGTGTGTTCAATTTGAGGACCAAGTTTCTCTTGAGAATTTACTTAAATATAATTTGGTTACTAGGAGGAGGTGGCCTCCATAAAGAAATGACAGCGGCTATGTTATGTACAAAGTTTTAGAGAGAGTCCGGGTGGTCAAGAAGCTCAGTCTGATGTTGTCTCACTTTTATTGAATTTGTCACCAGGTAATTTCATTTCCTAACTCACATTTTCCATCAGCACTTTTCAATCTTTTCTGTTCAGTGGTGAAGTACTTTGCTATGCCTTATAAAAAGATCTGACTGGAAGTTCTCCTGGACTGTAGAAACCTGATAACCTGTGTATCTTTTGAAGGAAAAATGGGGAGACACCAACACCACAATTCCATGTAAGTTAGAATTCAGGAGCTGCAAAAAGTATAACAAAATGGAATCAGGAGTTAATTGTACATAATCTTAGCACAGACAGTTTTCAAATGATCAATATCAGGCATAGTAATGACCTGCCATCAACTACAGCCAGGAAAACTGCCATCACAGCAACTCTAGTATGATACAACATGCTCTATGCTGTCCTGTGCCCTGCTGGTCTTCACAGGCAGAACCTTCACATCATCATCCCTGCTGTAGATAGTAGATGCTCTGGGTGTCCTTCACTTTCTCCTCTACCAAGGTGGTACAATCCCTCCCCCCATGCTGGGAGTGTTGGTTCCTTATAGCTCACTGCTGTCTTTCTCTGGAGAACTGTCCCTAGGCTAAGGGGAGTCACATTGCTCAAGGGGACAGTTCTGTACTGTGCGTGTCCTCTCCTCAGGCTAGCATACTTGCCTCATTGGAGACAACCCTCCCCCGCCCCCCGAAACCCCACCTCTGCCAAAGATCAGGCCAAGGATCAACTTTATCTAAGATTGCACCCTGCTGGTCCTTTTCCCTACCATATCTGCTTCCATCTTTCCCTCACAGAATTGTAAGAACAGGATTTTCTCAATAAATCAGACACACTTGAAACCCTGTCCCAGGCTCTGCTTCTAAGGAACTTGACCCAGGGCACTGCTAGCACATTTATTCATGCCCCATTGCTGGAGACTGTGTTTTATGATCCTCACCCTCAGAGTTTCTGCCTTCATCATTCTTACATCATGGATCAACACTTTGTACCTCACTAAGAACTCAGTCCAGTCCTTCCTTCAAGGTAAGGAGTCATATAAGCCCACACTCCTGAGAACAATTAGTAACCCTGCTACTTCAGGAGCGTCCAGGATTTGCTGCCATAATGTGGCTCTCCCTAGACCCTGAGTCATGGATTCACTGAAGATTCTGGCTGCACAGAGTTCTTGCTCTGAAAGGAGAGGGTTGGTGGCATTTGGGTTGCATCTTTCACCAGAAATAATTATTTAAATAGTGGTTAGATAAAATAATATAATAGTCCAGGTTAGCCACATTCTGGGGTATTTATTCATTTAGTACTTGACAGAAGAAATGCTTTTTCTTCTCCATTAAATAATGCTCCACACACTTACCAGTTTACCAGAAGAAAATGAGTATATTAACATGAAGATGATACACAACCAAATGAAATATAATTATTCCTAAGCCTATGTGCATGTGGTTATTTTAATTGAATGTTAATTTATAATTGAGCTTCCTAGTAGTCAAGGCAAAAAACCAAAAAAAAACCTGTGATGGTTGCATAGTTCTCATCATTAAATGCAGAAGCAAGTCATTTTGTTAGGAAAAGACAGGTTTTTTACAGGCAATAAATTCTCTGACCATATGTGTCTCTCTAAATAAGGAGCACTATGTCAAAGATTGTGACAGATTTGAGATTTTACCCTACTTACCAGCTAGCAACTTAGCTGGCCACAGTCTCATGGATGCTGGTAAAGGACACAAGACTGTTGAGTCTGTTACTTGTTGGAGATAAATTGCTTGATTTAGTGATATTATGGTATTTAACATAGTCTGTTTTTCTTTAAAAATATACTTCCTTTCAAAACATTCCAAAGCAGCACTTGATACTAACCAGAAGTCAATTCAAGTAGATTTATAAAACTGAAGTAAATGAGAACTTTTCATATATGAATTAAGTAGAAACAAGCTTGTGATTTTCTTGGTAAATTTAATTTCTCATAGAAACAAGGAGTGGGAGTTGATAATCTAGGCAGTTTCTAAAATGCCAAGAACTTTATTTTGTACTTTGCAACTTTTTGTTTTGTGTATATGAGCTTCTAAGAATAATTGCATTTAGCTGAATAAATCAAGATAAGGTAAGCTGTTTAAGAATGTCAAATTCTTAACTTTAAGATGGTTCTTGATTTCAAATTCAAATTTTCATTTTCTGGAAAGAAATATTTAAATAATCGTAAGATTTCAAGGACATAGAAATGTATTAACTGAAACAATATGGAACACAGCTGAATAGTAGAAGGAAAATAAAATTACAAAATATCAAAAAACAAAACTCCTACTCAAAGACCAAGTCTGATTTTTTAGAGCTCTTTAGTTCTTTCTTTTAATTGTAAGAAAAGTTTGCAGTAACCTAGAAGTTCACAGTAAACAAACTAAGACCTTTATTATATCCTAGGAAAATCAATGATACATATTTTGGAAATCAATCCATGAAGTAATTTGGTTGCTTACTCTAAAACAAGCAGTTAGATGTAAAAATTACAGAAGATTGCCTGAAAGCAGAGGTACTTGTAAGGTTCTGTTCAAATCTTTGATCCTAGCTAATTAAGACAGCATTTCCTGGGTGGCCGAGTGGCTCAGTTGGTTAAGAGCTTGCTCAAAAGTTTGAGCTCTGAGCAACAGCGGTTCGCTGCCTGGCCCGAGCTGAGCTGCCGCTGAGCTGCCAGGTGGCAGGATGGCTCAGCTAAAAAAAAAAAAAAAAAAAGACAGCATTTCCTTCTTGGTGAAAAAATATCTTCTGTGGAAAGACCTCTGACAAAGTTTAGATTACAGTGGAAAAATATATGTGACCAACTTTTTTTTGGTTTACTAATCAAAATTAGCCCAATGTTGTGGGCTTATGAAGCTGAACAATTCAAAAATCCTCCAAAATTCAATTCAAGGTGTTCTTGGTAATGAAGATGTTAATGATAAATGAATGAAAGGCATTAATAAATGATTTAATGATAGACATACTAAATCAAGGGTCTGCCTCATTTTGCAAAGAAAACTTCATTGATTATAATCAGGCTCATTCATTGATATGTTTCCTAGGGCTGCTCTCACACTACAATGGCAGAATGGAATAGTTGCCATAATATTGCCTGCAAGCTTAAAATACTTATCTTTGCAAGAAAAAAATGTGCCTGGATTAGATGATCAGGGACTTGAACTGTAGTATATAACAGTGCTGGCAGATTCATGCTCTCCACTCCCATCCATCTACCCTGGGCACGGGCTTTCTATATAGGAAAATATTCCCTCACCATTGATAACTCAAATTTTAAATTAAATTCTTTGGTTTCGGGATATAGAGTTTATATTTATGGTTTTTGTTGTTTTTTAAATCACTTTTTCTAAGTTTTGCTTTCCAAGGTTCTTTCTGTTTTCCAATCTGAATTTGAAGTGCTACAGACTTGCATTCCAATAGTATATGTGTTAGGAAAGACAGGGTGCACCCCCGGGGCCAGCAAGTGTGGACTGTAGCCCAGTGTCCATCCCATAATGTAGCTGTGAGGCCACTGTCAAGGTGTTAAAATGCTCTGTTCTTTGGGTGCCTGAGAGGTAGACTGGAGTTGATAACCAACCCCCCACACCCTCCCCCAACCCCCGTAGTTGTTTTTACATTGCAGTGAGAGTGAGATAAAAATGTGGCGAAAAATTTTTTTGGAAAGTTAGAGTGCTATTTTAACTAAATAATGATATCTGGAACCAAAACATAGACTATCCTCAGAAGAGAAAACCATACTAACATGTTTATTGAGTGTCTTCCATGGGAAAGGAAATGGAGCTCAGTTGAGGTATGGAGAAAATCGTGCCTCATTACCATGCTGCCAGTTGACTGGAGCCAGGTGGGGTTAGGGCATTCTGTGAAGGTCGTGAACTACCACTGATCAAGCATGTCTATCCTTCCCTGTAATTTGTCTTTCTGAACTTCCAACTTCCTGAACTGTGGTGAATTTGGTTCCCAATTCATAGGTAGAAAATTGTATGAACAGTTGGCTTCTCCCCAAACATGATCTTAGCTGGACAGAAACCTAAAAAGCAGTGCATACAATTTCATTATGGAGCACATCATTTAAAATGCTGCAACTGAACATGACTCGGCAGTAGAAAAATGGTTAAGAACAAACCCTCTGCTGTGAAATCTTAGCTATCAGAAGCCATTCATAATGATGTGTCTACATTGTTAAACTGTGAATTTGATTAGGAAGGCAAGATTAAGCCATGCACCATCTTGTGGATTTAGCCAGGTTCTCCTTTGAACTTTAGTGACAGGTTTGGAGACTCCACAATTCCGCTGATGTTGGGTATTCTGGAATTTTTATTTTTCATTTTTATTTATTTATTTTTTACTAAATGCTCGATACCATTAAAATATCCCCTTAGAAGCCTTCTCTCTTTTTTAAAAGCACATTCATATTTCAGACAAATTGCCAACTCTTTTACTCTTTCAATTTCTTCAAAATTCAATGGGATGAACAATCAGTTCCCAAAGATTTAGAAAAAATGCAATTCAAAGGACTATTATTTTGGTGTTTTAGCAGTGGGTACCAGGAGGTAGGTGAAAACATATATTGTTATTAAGTTAATATGTAAATAGACACCTAACACATAAATTAATCTGCTATAATGGGAGAACAGACATGAACAGAAAAATAGAATGATTTGACCAGTTCATTTGATCTATAACTTTAAATATTTTATACTATTATTTGTTTTAGTTAAGCAACATGACATTCAAAGCTATTTACATGTCTCCGAAGGCATTCGTTTGCAATTAAAGCATGTGTCTGGAGCTCTTTTTTACTGCCTATTTCCCTCTCAAGTTAATGCGATAGCAGGAAGTTTTAAATTTAGCTTTCTTCTCTGACATGTTTCACTTATACACCAAGAGGCTTCTTTTCAGCCTTCCTCTCTGCCCCTTTAGAGCAATCAGATCAGCCCCCCTCTCCCTCTGTCTCCCATAGCACTTTCCATCTTTTTTCTGAGCTCTCATCCACTGGTTTCTGGGGTTTGTTTTCCTGCTATTGTCTCTATGGTAGCTCCTTCTGAGTTGCTTTTGCTGGCTGTCTGTCTTTGAGTCCACATTAAAATACAGGTTTCTATTTTCAGGTTATCTTCTCACACAGTGTTGACTGTTATCTCATAAGTGTGACTCTCAAACTCTGCCCTCAGCCTGCTTGATCCAGACCTCCATTTCCAACTGTCCATCAAGCTGCTAGCTCCACACAGATGTCATTACAGGACCTCGACTCAGCGTGTACTGAACGGCACTCATGGTCTTCTCTAACCCTATTTCTCTCCTTACTAAAGTCCGATAAAAGAGACTTTCACATTTTTTTTAAAGCCTGAGCTAATAATCTGTACAAACAAATTAGCAATTGTAAGACTTAATACCTTGTTTAAATATTTTTTCTAAATAACTGTTTACAGAATAAATCAGGAATTTGTGGTTTTAAAAAAAACTTTATTGGGCAAAAATGTGTTTTTTCAGGAAACAATATATTTTTTCCAGGACCCATCAACTCTAAGTCAAGTTGTTGTCCTTCAGTGTAGCTGCGGGGGACGCAGCCCACCATCTCATGGAGGAGTTGAACCAGCAACCTTGTTGTTATGCTGTAACCAACTAAGCCATCTGTTTTTTTTATTTGTACTTTCTTATGCCTCTTATCTCAGCAAGATGCAGAGGCCTTCTCACAGTCACCTAACCAAAAAACCTGTGCCATTTTTAAATTCCTCTCTGCCCTTCATTCCCTTTAGCCATTCACTGAATTCTGATACTCCCTCTATGTTGCTTATCTTGTGTTCCCTTTATTAATTCCCCACTGGCATAGCTCTAGATCAGGACTTCTTTGCATCTCACCTCAATTGCTCACAGTAGTTTCCTAAGGATGCTCCTTCTTCCAGTCTCTTAACCTCTCCCCTGCCCGATTTTCATGAGGTCTCACAGTTCTTTTCCAAGGCACAAGTCTAGATGTATCACTGTCTTCTCCTCAGCCCTTAAAGCCATAAGAATAAATCTAAACTCAATCTCATAGCCAAGACCTGCCTTAATATTGTGCCAATCTAACTTTGGTGTCTTATTTCCTATTACACTACATTCCTCTGTGTACCCTGCACATTTCTGAGCATCTGAACATGACTTCTCTGAATGTAGACTCTGCTTTTAAGCCTCGTGGTCTTTGCTCAGACTGTTTTCTTCTATTATACACTTTTTTATTTAAGCTGAGCCATCCTGCTACCTGTTGGCAGCTCAGCAGTAGCTCAGCTCTGGCTGGGAATTGAACCGCTGTTGCTCAGAGCTCACACTATTGAGCAAGCTCTTAACCAACTGAGCCACTTGGCCAGCCCTATTATACACTTTTTATCTCAATCTACGGATCCTTGGATATCATATCAGCCTTCATGGGCCAGTATAAATGTCACCTTCTCCACTGATCCCCCTGATTCATTCTCCAACCCTCCTCCACCTGACACCCAAGTGAAATGCTGAAATTAGTCTCTATCCAACTACATTGAGTAGCACTGTATTTGTATCTTTATTCTACTCATTATATTCTGATTTGATTGGAACAATTTCTTCATCAAATTTTAAATTCAACACACTCAACTCAGGGTTTACTCTAAATATATTGGGTTGTGAGAAAAGTCATGACACATGCTTGCAACAGATGGCACTAGTTCATTTTTGGAAGTACTAGAGCCATTCACATCTATGTTATTATTATGTTATTTGACAGCTGACCGTTCTAGCTTTATTCTAAAAAATTTGAGCAATTTGGTTGAGTTTTGGAGATTTTACAGCAAGTTGAAGATGGACGACCAAACTGTGCATTTTTGCCATATTTTATTGTTTTATTTCCATAAAGGGAAGGACACGCATCAAGCTTGTGAAAATTTGTAAAGTTTACCGTGACAATGCTCTACAAGAACGTCAGTGCCAACTATGGTTCATGAAATTCCGTGCTGGTGATTTTAATCTCAAAAATGCTCCTCAGTCAGGGAGGCCCCCCGAGGTTGATGATGACAAAATAAAGACATTGATCAAGTCAAACCCACGTTACATAACATGAGATTGCAGAAACATTGAACATCCATCATTCAAGCATTCATGACGACCTGAAGAGCTGGAATACGTAAGCAAGCTCGATATTTGGATTCCGCATGAACTCAAAGAAGTTCATTTGACGGTGCATATAAACATCTGCAATATGCTCATTAAACATGAGGAAAACAATCCTTTTTTGAAGCGCCTGATCACTGGTGATGAGAAGTGGATTGTTTACAACAATGTGGTGCACAAACAGGTCTTGGTCTGGATGTTATGATTCGCCTCAAATGACATTGAAAGCAAGCATTCATCAGAGGAAGGTTATGCTCTCAGTGTGGTGGGATTTTAAAGGTGTCGTGCTTTTGAGCTTCTACCAAGGAACCAAACAATCAATTCGAATGTGTACTGTTGGCAATTGGACAGTTTGAACAAATCCTTCATTCAGAAACGTCCAGAGCTTGTTAATCATAAAGGAGTTGGTTCCATCATGACAATGAGAGACCACACACAAGTTTGATCACCCATCAAAAATTATTGGAGCTTGAGTGGGATATGTTGCCACACGTCTGACCTTGTGTCATCAGATTTCCACTTGTTTTGCTCTCTTTAAAACTCCTTGCGTGGTATAAAGTTCAATTCAGATGAGGCTGTAAATCAGCACCTTGTTCAGTTTTTCACAAATAAAGACAGGTCTTTCTATGAATGAGGCATTATGAAGCTCACTGAAAGATAGCAAAATGTCATCAAACAAAATGGGCAATATATCATTGATTGATCTTTGTTTTTATATATAAATAAATGACCTTTGAAAAATATAGACAAAATGTGTCATGATTTGTCTGACAACCCAATAACATGAGAATATTCCCCTCCTTATAAAAACAATCTTGGCAATTAGTTCCTTTATAAAAACTAATAACAATATGTATTTGTTGTGACAATTTTTGATGACAGGATTATTGATTTATGATGACAGCTAACTTTATACAATACTTACCCTCTTCTGAAATTTTTGGTATGTCTCATGCATTGACATATGTTCATTGATTTAATCTCTAAAAAACATCTAAATATTTTTATTATAATCCTCAGTTTAAAAATGAGAAAATAAGGCACAGTGAGATGAGGTCATACAGCAAGTGACAGAGCTGGTATTTGTTCTCAGAGCCAGTGGTATTATTTACAAGATTTGCTGTCTCTATTATTATTAAGCAGTGTAATGTATATAAAGATATACTTCCACAACACTTGCCATGTAGAAGTTATTGTAACTTCTACTGAGTAGCAAGCATTCTGATTGCTCTAAGATTATGATTTAGTTAACCACATCAGTCTTTCAGATAATGGAGATACTGTGTTTAGCAAGAACTTGGTAAACTCTCTTTAACTTTGGAAAGAAATATAACATTATTTAGAGCAGAAGATCCACATGATAAGAAAGGGAAATGTGGACAGATGTCAAAATAACCTTTTAGGTAGTTTTTATTATGCTTTCTCTCTTTTCAACTGAGCCCAATATTAATATCCCCAAGTTTAATTTTTGGAAAGTAAAGAATGTGAGTCAGAGGGTGGGCATCCTCTGCCATGTTGATAGCATGCACATGTTCTTCTCCCACTGCTGTGCCCTTAGGGAATTCTGAGCCTCTGGAGGACCATGCCTTTTCACCTTCCTATCTCTAAACAGGTCCTCCAAATGTGTTGTTGAAGATATAAATGGATGGCCCATGAAATATATCAATGCAAGAAAAATCAGGAAGTGAATCAAGAAGGCAAGTAAATCAGAGGAGAGCTAAGGAAAAGGAGCTTTGACTAGTGTAACCCAGGCAATGGTTAATACAATGGTTAACACTTAATTTAACAATAATAATGACAACAACAACAAGAACAGCAAAAATTGCTTGTGTTTGTGTAGTTACTTATTTCAGAATATTTTCTCAACTAATAAACTCATAAACTAATGTTTATTTCTTAAGATATTTTATTTTATCCTAAAATAAAGACATATATTTTATAGGGTAGATATTATCCCATCCATTTGAAAAATGAAGAAACCAATGCTTGGAGACATTAAGTACCTTGTTTTTGGTACATAAACCAGTAGACTTTATGTGTTTCTTTGAGATTGAAAGGTGTGCTGGCTGGGAGTGAATTCCTCACCATGTTGAATGTGCCTGTATTGCTTTCATTCATTCAACTAACATTTACTGAGCTTCTGTGCTAACATTTCTGTTTTCAGGGTTGTAAATACAGCAAATAAAAATAGGTAAAAATTCTTACCATTTTTGTATTTACATTCTACTGGGAGAAGATAGACAGTTAAGCACGGTCACTTAATAGTGAATGCCGTGAGTTTGATTATAGCATCTAGGCCACCCATGAAACTTTAATGAATGTCTTTTTTTTCTGTTAGAAATGCAAGAGAAAGTCAGTAAATAGTAATTCACTATTTATATAATCTATTCTTATCATTAAAGTCCATTACCCACTACTTGACCTTAAAATAATAGTTATTTTACATGGCTAAGAAGTTGTGTGAGGGACGTTCAAAAGAAAAAAATGAAGGCATTGATGGAGTAGTTGAAATAACACTGGACAACGATGTTATTGCTTTCCTCACTATATTTTTTTAGCATAACTATATAATTTCAGATATTGTCCACAGACATAACTATGTGATTAGACATAGGTAATACATTACAAGTTTAAAAAATGAAGATGGTTATAAAATGTGATGGCAACAATCTCTATGGTTTGGTCTTCTCACAGCAGCAGTAATGACCTAGTGAAAACCCATATCATGTAATGTCACTCTTTTGCTTAAAGCCACCCACCTTATTTGGGGTGAAAACCAAAATCCTTACAATGGCCTCTCTGACTGCATCCCTCCTGCCCCACTAGCCACGGGTATTTTTTGCCTCCTTGTATCTGCCAGACACATGCTCACCTCCTGGAAAATCTGCAGTGGCTGTTCCCTCTGCACATAATTCTCATCTCCAGATATGGGCACAACTTACTCCCTTATTTCCCAATCTTTTTTCAATTTCTGTTTTATCCCTAATACCCAAATAGTGCACATCACATGACATATACTTAATATTTATGGATGAATGAATGACTTTGATTAGTGGAATACAAAAGAAAGAAAGAAAAAAAAGGAAGGAAAAAAAGAAAGAAGGAAGGAAGGAAAAAAGGAAAGAAGGAAGGAAGGAAAAAAGGAAAGAAGGAAGGAAGGAAGGAAGGAAGAAGGAAGGAAGGAAGGAAGGAAGGAAGGAAGGAAGGAAGGAAGGAAGGAAGGAAAGAAGGAAGGAAGGAAAAAAGGAAGGAAAGAAGGAAGCAAGGAAGCAAGGAAGGAAGGAAAGAAAGTTTGCTGGGTTGTTCAATTCAGCATTATTCTGTCTAATATTTTTCATTTAATAAATAGCTTCAATTTTGCCTATTATTTCCACATAGAATTTATGAAATTTTCAGGATATAAACATGTAAAATTAATCAATATTACTTTCAACAACCATTTTCAAATATGAAAGCATAAGTTTCAAGAAAGTACTAAATGTACTGTGAGAATGGTTCGTTGGCTATAAGATAGGAATGGAGAGTTAATGCTCTGTATGAGTTTTGGTTGGAAATGGTAGGAAACCACTAGACCATGTTCATGGAAATCTTAGGACCTCTTCTTGAGGGAGAACTGTAGCTAGTTTCCTCTTTTTTTCTATTATTCAATCACTAGTGAACGAGTCTGACAATTACACTAGAAAGCGAGGGTGCCCTTGTCTTCAAACAGGTCTTAGAAATCAACCCCAAGGCTGGTACAACCCTAGCTTTTCACAAACTCAGGGAAATCTCTTGGGAACACTCCACAAGTGGCACAGTGAGAATTACAGTGTATTACACATACTTCTAAAACACTCCTTTTCAAGGAATCAGCAGTTTCTTTAGCATCTTCAGAGTAAAAACAAAATAAAAATTATTGCCATAACAAATCAATTAACAGGAACATGCACAGATACTGCCCCTCCCTCTTTCAAGAGAAAAATGAAATATTAAAATAACTGTGGAGAGGAGCTGAATAGAGAGTTTGAAGAGGCAGTGGTAAGAAACTTGGAAGGGACTCAGAGCAGAGAAAAATATGTAGAACCACAAGCAGCCATTTGGAAATTGGAGTTTTGATGTGTCTCATACTGAAAGAGCACAGTGAGGAATCTTCCAGTGCATGCTCTGCTTCTAGTTAACTTTAAGCTTTCTCAAAGCTAGGAAGTTAATCCTACATAGAAATGAGTCATTGTTCTAGATTTTCTCTCTGAGAGATTTTACCTCCTTAGTGGTGTCCTGCTCTGTTTCTTGTTTTCTTTCTATTTTGTAGCATTTAAATACCCATCTAGCTGCAATTGAAATACTTACTAGTTTTGGTTTCTTTCTTCACTCATAAGATTCTATCTCTATGTACTCACTTGCATCATTTCTGTACATTTTAGTTTTTTTTCCTTCAAGTTCCATTGCATAACATACATCATTGCAAATAATTATATTTGCTCTTATTTTCTTTCTGAAAGTTTCAAAGTAAGGGATATATATATATATATATATATATATATATATATGTTTGTGTGTGTATACACACACATATATAGTATACATGTAAGACTCTATGTTTATACATATACACACACATACATACTGAGGGTGCCAAAAATGTATACACATTTTAATAGCTGTTATCTATGCTCAAGCAGTAGTTCGCTGTAATCAGAAGCATCTGGACGCTGATGGTAAGCACTTCGAGCACCTCTTGTAATTGCGGAAGTCAAATGTGATTTGTATTCATCTTTTGTTGTAGTTATATATTGAGTATTATGATAAGTACAGTTTTTTCTTTTCTTAAAATGTGTATACTCTTCGGGGGCACCTTCTGTATATATACAAGATCTGACAATTAAGTTTGAGAACTTGTTGCCAGGATGTTGGTCACTGTTTTTTATATCAGAGGGATTATTCATTATGAATTTGTACTAACTGGACAAACAGTTAACCAAGTTTGCTATTTGAAAGTGCTGAAAACACTGCGTGAAAAGTTAGACGACCTGAACTTTTCTCCAACAATTCATGGCTCTTGTATCACGATAATGCACCAGCTCACACGGCACTATCTGTGAGGGGGTTTTTAGCCAGTAAACAAATAACTATATTGGCACACCCTTACTACTCACCTGACCTGGCCCCCAATGACTTCTTTTTTTACCCAAAGGAAAGAAAGACATTTTGATGACATTCAGAACATCAAGGGTAATACGACGACAGTGCTGATGGCCATTCTAGAAAAAGTTCCAAAATTGCTTTGAAGGGTGGACTAGGCACTGGTGTTGGTGCATAGCTTCCTAAAGGGAGTACTTCAAAGGTGACCATAATGATATTTAACAATGAGGTATGTAACACTTCTTCTAGGAAAAGATCGCAAACTTAATTATCTGACTCTGTGTGTGTGTGTGTGTGTGTGTGTGTGTGTGTGTGTGTGTGTTGGGATGTTTGTGAAAGAAAAAAGTCAGCATATCAATATGAGTGGATATGAGATTGGGAGAGAGAGAGAGAGAGAGAGAGAGAGAGAGAGACACTGATGAAGAATTAAAGGAGAGTAGGATGAGGCATGACAGGCATGACATGTATAGCAAGTGTATAAATGGGAACAATTTAAAGTAGGGTATTGGATGTAGCCAAAACGTTCGTGCTTACTGTTTGGTGCTGGTATAAAAGACAGCAGCATCTTGGTGGCCTCTAGGTCTTACCAAACCCTTCCTGGGCATATACAATATTAGGGCTCTCTGTGTGGTCTCACAGGAATATATGCACTGGAGACATGCTCCAGATATCCATGGGCATAGAGAAATGAACAAGACCATTCCTTCCCACAAGGAGAGAGATTGACAGATGTGTAAGTCTCTGAGTAATTGCAACATGGAAGATTCTATAATGGTTTAGAAAGGAAAGGACTTCGTGTGCCACATGGGGAGATTGGAAGAGGACAGGCATGCACACATCAGGGAGGACAGAAGAAAAAAACACTGATAGAAGAGATAGAAGAATGTTAAAGACACACTTTCTAATTTTCAACTTTACCTCTTGTTGACCCTATGCCTGAAAAATCCAAACCCTTAAATATCAATATTTCAAAAGGCCCTTTAAATTGTAATAATAATTAGAGCAAAAACTCCTGTAATTTATTGCAAAGCTCAATATTACAATATTTTTATAGTGCAGTAAAGCATTATTGTGGAAAAAAACTATGATTCATTGAAGATGTATCCTGATTGGTTATAAGAAATAAAAGTTTCTTATATTTTTTTCTGAATTTCAGGACATATTATAATCACTTTCTGGACATGGTATGATTTAATCAGATTTTGATATTCTTTTTTGAGAGATGGAGCTATGGCATCTGAAAATCAGGGTTCAAGTTTGTCATTGGAAATAGTGATTCAGATTAAATGATTCAACAAGGAAGAATGCTGTCCTGTATTTTTTGGCAAATTCATGTAATTAATTTTACTCTGCCATATAAAAAATAAGGAAGTGTAACCCAAATATCAATTGTTGAAAGTTTAAAATAAGCACTAAAACCTTACCATTTTGTATGAAACATCTATTGGGTTTTCGGAAAAGTCATGATGTAGTTTGTCTATGTTTTTCAAAGGTCATTTACTTATATAAAGAACAAAGATCAATTAATGATATATTGCCCATTTTGTTCATTAACCTTTTGCAATCTTTTAGTGAGCTTCATAATTCCTCATTCACAGAAGGACCTGTCTTTATTTGTGAAAAACTGAACAAGGTGCTGATTTACAGCCTCATCTGAATTGAACTTTATACCACGCAAGGAGTTTTGAAGAGAGCAAAACATGTGGAAGTCTGACGGCACAAAGTCAGGTGAGTATGGTGGGTGTGGCAACACATCCCATCCAAACTCCAATAATTTTTGATGGGTGATCAAACTTGTGTGTGGTCTCTCATTGTCGTGATGGAACAAACTCCTTTATGATTAACAAGCTCTGGACGTTTCTGGATGATGGATTTGTTCAAACTGTCCAATTGCCAACAGTACACATTCGAATTGATTGTTTGGTTCCTTGGTAGAAGCACAAAAAACACGACACCTTTAAAATCCCACCACACTGAGAGCATAACCTTCCTCTGATGAATGCCTGCTTTCAATGTCATTTGAGGCGAATCATAACGTCCAGATCAAGACCTGTTTGTGCACCACATTGTTGTAAACAATCCACTTCTCATCATCAGTGATCAGGAGCTTCAAAAAAGGATTGTTTTCCTCATCTTTAATGAGCATATTGCAGGTATTTATATGCACCGTCAAATGAACTTTTTTGAGTTCATACAGAACCCAAATATCGAGCTTGCTTATGTATCCCAGCTTCTTCAGGTAGTCGTGAATGCTTTGGTGATGGATGTTTAATGTTTCTGCAATCTCTCGGTCATGTAAAGTGGGTTTGTCTTGATCAATGTCTTTATTTTGTCCTCATCAACCTTGGTGGGCCTCCCTGACCGAGGAGCATGACGTTGAGATAAAAATTACCAGCACGGAATTTTGTGGACCATCGCTGGCACTGATGTTCTTGTAGAGCATTGTCACGGTAAACTTTATGCAGCTTTTCACAAGCTTGATGCACGTTCTTTCCTTTATGGAAGCAAAACAGTAAAATATGGCAGACGTGCATAGTTCGGTTGTCCATTGTCCATCTTCAACTTGTAAAATCTCCAAAACTCAACCAAATTGCTCATTTTTTTTAGAATGAAGCTAGAACTGTCAGCTGTCAAGTAATATAATAATAACATAGATGCAAATGACCTTAGTACTTTCAAAAATGAGCTAGTGCCATCTGTCTCAAACATGCATCATGACATTTCCGACAACCCAATATTTTGATGTCTTGAAGACATGAAAGCACATTTTACTGGCAACCATTGCTCACTGTACATAATTTACTTTCTCCCTTATATATTTCAGTTGGAATTAGAGTGACAGTCATTTCCCAAGTCTGAAACATCAGGAATGCTCAGAAACATATTTCAGGATATCAGCAAAGTAAACTCTGCTGGTAGAAGATAATATCTATTTCTCATTTTATGATTGGAGTGGGGCATTCGGTTGTCAAGGATGACACAAATTAATTTCATTTTAGAAATGTTTTCCTAGTACAGAATCAAAATTCATCCTTGACGTTTTTAATTTTATGGGTGGGAGATAGAAGAGGTTGAAAGATGTAGACTATGACGATATGGTAGCTGGGAAGATGAGTATAATGCTTCAATTTCATCAGCCATTGTCACCTTTCTGGCTAAGACATCATATCATATACCTTATCACTGTTTTCTTGGTTGATTTTTTTGAAAGAGAATGAACAGATTTCTAATCATAGGAATAAATCCTTATAAAAAATTTGGCTTATAATGAAATAAAATCTAAGTGCTTTCAGAGTAAATCTAATTAAAATGGAAACATACGAGAGGAAGAAAATGGCTGCGGTAAGGAAGTCACTGAATTAGCTCGCGCAAACCACGGCAGCGAAAACACAACTCTGCGGGACA
>NW_017732306.1:7689-26929 GCF_001890085.2 Hipposideros armiger | reverse complement strand
AAAAAAAATGGAAACATACTTTAAATCATTTATAAGGCAGTTCCTTACAAATTGACTTATGTTTATATATGATTCGGAGACATAAAGTGCCAATCTAATGGTTGGTATAGATTTTATAAAATGAAATTCACATACAAGGACAATGATCACAATTCAAAAGAATCCTGTTAGCTTTGCGCTGTGCTTGAAGCCTGTCCCAGGCTACTTATGTCACCTCTTTCTCCACTTCAGATTTTTGGGGGATTCAGCTAGGATCTAGAAATGGCATAATTAGAAAACTAGGGATCTACTGATGTATAGACAAGGCCATGCTTTTGATATGAGACTGTTACTAATAAAATGTCTCAAAGTTTGGCTTCCATGAAATGTATTTTTTAACTTGGATTGTGCAGGAGATGTGTACTTACTTATGCTAATATTAATATTAAAAGAATTTTTCAACCATCTTTAATACATACTATAAATCCATGGGTGACAGCCACTCAGTTTGGGATTGAAAATACTCCATGCTTTCCCAAAAGAAAAGTATTGTTCTTTGAACACCTTTAGCAACATAATTATTTCTCATTCTGAGTGGCCCAAGAATGTAGAGCAATACATGAAAAATCAGTAATTTCCCTCAATGATAATTATTTTGTTAAATATTGCAATTATATACTTTCTAGAAAACATTTGAACATTGTAGGATGGCGTGGGGTCACCAAGGAACTGACTCTTGCAGCCACTGGACAGGAACTATGCACTCATTGACATTGTTTGTGACAGACCTTCCATTATGTGATAGTCTCAAACTATTTGTCTTCTGTTTACTAGCTTGATTTTCAAGCTATAGTGCCATTATTTGTTTTTGTTTTTCATTTTTTCTGTTTCACAAGTTCTCATAGAAGGGCAGTCCAACATGTTTTCTTCCCTTGTTTGAGGCAAATGTGTTCAAGTGCTGAAAAGGTACAGTATTAATATTCTCCTTTGCTTAGAGCATTGGCCAGGATGCATTATATTTTTTCTATTTTTTCCATATTCTCTTCAAAGTTAAAATAAGAGTAAGACAGCTTTTCTACCCATTGTTCTAAGTTTAAAAAACATTTCTTTGTTTCATCTCAGAAGTTTTGTCATCACTGCCAAGCATGAGTCTGTGGGGTGGTGGGTGGACAATGACTTCCAAATTACCCCCATGCATGTGATAACTAGCTAATCCATCTCTGTCAGCAGTCTTCTTGAACTCTATGAACAGCTTTTCTTCATTTTTAATTCCCCTCTGAAGCACGGATTGTATGTTTCCTCCTGGATCTTTTTTTCAAATAAAGAGCTTAAAGTTGAATCCACAATATCTAGGAGACAGATATTCTCACTTCTTCATTAGTAATAAAGAAATTAACAAGGGAACTTTTGGTGTTGAATGCAGGACAATAAATTTTTCTAGTAAAAATACAATCCCACTTCTCACAATCCATGCTTACTGGTAGTTTTAATTTTAAAGGTTTGTAAGAAGCTGTTGGTGAATCCCAATTCCTTCCCGTGCAGACCAGTCAAACTCCACTCCAGTAGGCTGCACATCAAGTGAAGGACACCTGTGTTCCACCTGAGAGATGATGGTACAGCACAAATTTAAATGTGAAGTCTGACATAATTTTCCTTCAGGGCTAAAGAAGTCACCTATCTATCATCTATCTATCTATCTATCTATCTATCTATCTATCTATCTATCTATCTATCTATCTATCTATCTATCTATCTATCTATCATCTACCTATCTATCTTTGTAAAGGAGCGCTTTCCCCATAATGAAGAGAACCTCTTCGAAGATGACTCTTGTCTTCACTTCTGAAAGATAGTTGGTTAGGTGGATGGAAGAATGGATGGATAAATATTTAATCCCAACTTACCAGCATCTCATTATATATTATACTTTGTTGGCAATTATTTTATTATTCCTTTTCTAATTCCTACAATTAGGTTGTTCACTTGAAGTAACTTTCCAAGTTTTGTACTATAGTATTATTTGTAAATAAAATAATTGACATCTCTCAGTATTTGTTTTCCTTTAAAAATGATAGTATCAAGATACAGATCTTTTTCATGAAAAGATACTTGATTTTCTTTCTCACACATAGAAAATATATCAGACCTCATTGATTCTAAGACAATTTTTTTCACATTTTATAATAGTGGAAACCATGAAGTACCTTATATTTGGTGAAATACACTGTATATTCCTAGTTAGTCACCAGCAGAAATATGTTATTATAGAAAAATGACTAAATAATGTGCTACAGGTCTTGAATTTGCATTAATTAAAAATTTAAGTGGATAAAGATAAAAATTATTCAATGGCGTCAAGTAAGTGTATAGATATTTGGGAGTAATCGTTTTAGCATTCTGAGAAATCCTAGGGATTTTAGATGATTGATAGCTTGGAGATGATTTAATCTGGTTAAACATAATATGTATTTATGTTTAATATTATATGCATATATATGCATATATATGTATATACGCATATATATAATACCTAGTGTGCATCGCATACAATATAGTTAATGCTACTGACTGTGAAATGTATAATGACTTAATATAATGTCTGAAATTGGTACTTCTTTTATTTATTTATTTATTTGTTTATTTTTATTTTTTTAGCTGAGCCAACCTGCCACCTGTTGGCATCTCAGTGGCAGCTCAGCTGGGGCTGGGAATTGAACCAGCGACCCTGTTGCTCAGAGCTCGCACTCTTGAGCAAGCTATTAACCAACTGAGCAACTTGGCCGGCCCCTTGGTACTTGTTTCAATATCTGTCATCTGAAGACCCTCTAGAGCAGACTGAAAACTCAGGACTTCGTTTTCTCTTTTACATGTTTTTGTTTGTTTCTGAGTATGAATTTATGCATTTATTTTAAAATAGCAATTTACTATAATACTCAGTGGAGATTAGTTAATGGTGATACTGTTGTACACAACAAAAAGTAATTAAAATGCACAAGCAATAAATTAATCAAATTACCCAAAGTTAGAAAAAAGGAAAATATGTGTATTCATGTTTAAGTTGAACAGTAGACTATACATCATTGTCCTAAAGTTGAATTCAGTTTTTTGCTACAACTTGAGCGTGAAATCATCTCATGTTAACCTGAAGTGGGAGAATTTGGAAAACAATTTCAGTCAAAACTAGGGAACCCAAAGTGTCTTCCTTTGCAGAATATACTCCATGTTTCTTGTTACCCCTCATATACATTATCTCATTACAGCCTCACAACGGATGATCAGAGCATATAAATGCACATCCACTCCATTTGACAGAGGGGAAACTAAAGCTCAGAATGGTTGCCTGGCTCATCCAAGGTCACACAACTTTGTAGAGCCAAGTTTCCAATGTAGGTCTTTTCTGATTCTAATGCTTCACACATTGTCTTTCTACTGTGGGTTTTGTGGGTCCCCGGTCCAAGAGCACTAGTCTATCTTCAAATCAAATATTCCAGCATCCTGAGAGTCTTTTAATCCACAGGTGGTTTAAACTGTAGTTAGGTTGATATTAAAATTTCAAGTTTTGCTGGATGCACTTGGGGTCAAAGGAGAGGCATGAATTGAGGACATGACCAACTGGAGCATCAACTGTGACCTATCTATCTCGTTTACCATTGCAGCAAAAGTGGGACCTCAGTGAAGAGGGCCCAACAGGGGGTGCCACAGGGAGGTGCCACAGCAGGGCACGCCACAGGGAGAAGTGCTACTCCAGTTGAGATTCCTCACCTGCCCTTCTACTCTAAGAATCTCCTTCTCTAGGAACAGCCTTCTCTCTATGGTTCCTAGCCTCCATGAATGGTCCCCATGACTCATCAGCGTGGCAACAGCTGATGGGAAGGGAGACAGATGACACCTTGCTCTCTCAAGAGATAAAGAAAGATGCTCTGAATTGCATATAGGACTATGCAACAGTGAAGTGATAAAGCAAAGTGGGCTTGGTTAAATCACACCCCATCTCTTAGCCTCAGTTTCCCATCATTAAAATGGGTTTAATAATAATGTTGCCACTTAGTTCTTAATAATGTTGCCACAAGATAGTTCTGAGAATTAAAACAAACAAACAAACAACAACGACAATAAAAGCAAACATCTCGGGCTGGCTGGGTGGTGCAGTTGCTTAGAGCCCAAGCTCTGAGCAACAGGGTCATTGGTTTGATTCCCTCATGGGCCAGTGAGGTGTGCCCAAGCTGAGCTGCCACTGAGCTGCCAATGGGCAGCCAATGACTCAGCTGGTGAGAGTGTGTGCTCTTAACAACAAAGTTGTCGGTTCAACTCCCGCTGCACCCCGTCAACTAGATTGAAAGCAGTGACTGGACTTGGAGCTGAGCTTGCTCCCTCCACAACATTGACTGGTACACAATAAGCACTCAATAAATGCCAGCCTTTTAAGATCTATTTAATAATTATTTGTGGCCTTCTGTGTCTCAATTCCTGTGCTAGTTTTGGGAGTACAGAGGCTGGTCCATTGCTCTTCTTTATCTTTGAAGTTTCCGTGGTGTTTGGTGGAATGACACAGAAATATCAGAGCTTTCAACAAGATGTGGACCAAGTTCTAAGGACCATCAAAAGGGATGTGACTGTTGTAGCTTGAGCTGCATTAGCCAGGTCTTCTCTCATTCCTGTACTCCGGTGGCTCTCACTAGTGCCTCCCACTCCCCACCACCTTTCGAGGAGAAGCTTCTGGAGACATTTTTGGTTGTTACAACTGCAGGAGGGAGAGATGTGGTACAATATCTGGTGGGTCAAGGCCAGGGATGCTGCTCAACATCCTATAGTGCATAAAACAGACCACATCACGAAGAATGAGCCAGCCTCAAATGTCAACAGTGTCAAGGATGACAAACCCTGCTGTAGTCACTCAAGAAATATTTATTGAGCACCTCCTGTGTGGCAAACACTTTTAAATTTTATTTAGAATCTTTTTTTAAATTTCAATTCCAGTTCACATTCGATATTACATTAGTTTAAGGTATATATCTAAGTGGTTAGACATTTATATAAATTAGAAATTGATCCTCCCAATTAACTTATTGGGTGTATGGTGTAAACCCTGGCACCATACATAGTTATTAAATTATTACTGACTACCATATATTTCTTATGCTGTGCTTTACATCTGTTACTACTTTGTAATTACCAATTTGTATTTCTTAACCCCTTCCAATTTTTTCAACCACCCCTCAACATCCCTCCAACCTGACAACCATCAATTTTGTCTCTGTATGAGTTTGTTTCTGTTTTCTTTGTTCATTTATTTTGGTTTTTAGATTCCACATATAAGTGAATTCATATGCTATTTGTCTTTCTCTGTCTGACTTATTTCACTTAGCTTAATACCTTCTAGATCCATCAATGTTGTCACACATGGTAAGACTTCATTCTTTTTTATGGCTAATATTCCATTGTATGTATGTACCACATCTTTATCTAGTCGTCGACTGATGGTCACTTAGGGTGGTTCCACATCTTGGCTAATGGAAATAGTGCTGCAATGAACATAGGTATGCATATATCTTACTGAATTAGTGTTTTGGATTTCTTTGGGTAAATACCCAGAAGTGAAATTGCTGGGTCATTAGGTAGTTTTATTTTTAAAATTTTGAGAAAACTTCATATTGTTTTCTGTAGTGGCTGCACCAATTTGCAATCCCACCAACAGTACCCAAGGGTTCCCTTTTCTCCACATCCTCACCAACACTTGATGTTTGTTGGTTTATTGTTGATGACCATTCTGACAGGTGTGAGGTGATATCTCATTGTGGTTTTAATTTGCATTTCTCTGATGATTAGTAATGTTCGGCATCTTTTCAATATGTCTGTTGGCTATGTGTTTGTCCTTTTTGGAAAAATGTCTATTCAGGTTCTCTGCCCATTTTTTAATTGGATTGTTTGTTTTTGATGTTGGGTTGTATGAATTCTTTATAAATTTTGGATATTAACTCTTTATCAGATGTATCACAGGTGAATATATTTTCCCATTTAGCTGTCTTTTCATTTTGTTGGTGATTTCCTTTGCTGTGCAAAACCTTTTTAATTTAAGTCTTTAATCCATTTTGAGTTTATTCTTGTATATGACATAAAAAGGTGGTCCAGTTTCATTTTTTTGCATGTATCTGTCCAGCTTTCCCACACAATTTATTGAAGGTTATCTTTATCCCATTGTATATTCCTGCCCCCTTTCATCATAGATTAAATGACCATATAGGCATGGGTTTATTTTTGGGCTCTCTATTCTGTTCCATTGATTTATGTATCTGTTTTTATGCCAGTACCATGCTGTTTTGCATACTATAACCTTGTGGTATAGTTTGATAACAGGTAGTATGATACCTTCAACTTTATTCTTCTTTCTCAAAATTGTTGTGACTATTGGGGCCTTTTGTGTTTCCATATACATTTTAGGGTTATTTGTTTTAGGTTCATAAATAATACCATTGGCATTTGATATGGACTGCATTGAATTGATAGATTACTGTGAGTAATATGAACATTTTAACCAATTCTTCCTATCCATGAGCACAGTATATGTTTCCATTTATTTGTATCTTCTTTAATTTCCTCAATGTCTTATAATTTTCTGAATAAAGATCGTTTACCTATTTGTTTAAATTTATTTGTAGATATTTATTTTTTGGTGCATTTTTAAATGAGATTATTTCCTTAATTTTTCTTTCTGATAGTTCGTTATTGGTGAATAAAAATGCAAGCAATTTCTGAATATTAATTTTGTATCCTGTTACTTTACTGAATTTATTTATCAGTTCTAGTAATTTTGGGGTGAAATCTTTAGTGTTCTCTATATAATATCATGTCATCTGTAAATAATTACAGTTTTACTTCTTCCTTTCCAATTTGGGTGCCTTTTTTTTCTTGTATATTCTTGTATTTCTAATTGCTGTAGCTAAGACTTTCAATACTATGCAGAATAAAAGTGGTGAAAGTGGATATCCTTGTCTTATTTCTGATCTTAAGGAAAATGCTTCTACTTTTAACCAGTGAGTCTGATGCTAGCTGTGGGTTTGTTGTATATAACCATTATTATGTTGAGGTATGTTCCTTCTATTTCTACTTTGCTGAGAGTTTTATCATAAATGGATGCTGGATTTTATTAAATGCTGTTTTTGCATCTATTAAAATTATCTTATGATTTTTATCCTTCATTTTGTTTATATGGTGTATAACATTAATTGATTTGCAGACATTGAACCAACTAACCAACTGTGCATCACAGGAATGAATCCCACTTGATCATGGTATGCAATCTTTTCAATGTATTGCTGAATTTGGTTTACTAATATTTTGTTGAGGATTTTTGCATCTATGTTCATCAGAGATATTGGCCTATAATCTTTTTTTTTGTAAGGTCTTCTTCTGGTTTTGGAATCAGGGTAATGCTGGCCTTGTAAAATGAGCTTGGGAGTCTTCCTTCCACTTGAATGTTTACAATAGCTTGAGAAGGATAGGGGTTAATTCTTTTTTTAATATTTGATAAAATTTACCTGTGAAGCTATCAGGACTTTTGCTGTTGGGTATTTTTTATTAACGATTCAATTTCATTAGTAGTTGCCTGTCTGTTCATATTTCTGTTTTTCTTGACTCATCTTGGAAAATTGTATGTTTCTAGGAATTTATCTATTTCTTCTGGATTGTCCAATTTCTTGGTATTTTCTTATAATTATTTATATTTCTGTGGTGTCACTTGCCACTTCTCTTTCATTCCTGATTTTGCTTATTTTGGTCCTCTCTCTTTTTTCTTAATGAATCTGGTTAAAACTTTTGTTTATTTTTTTAATCTTGTTTTGTTTATCTCATCAAAAAACCAGCTCTTGGTTTCATTGATCTTTTGCATTTGTTTTTAGACTCTATTTTGTTTATTTCTGCTCTGTTTTTTTTCATTATTTCCTCCCTTCTACTCACTGTGGACTATATTTTTTATTTTTTTCTAGTTTCTTCAAGTGTAAGGTTAAAGTTAAATTGTTTATTTGATATTTTTCTTGTTTGTTGAGATAGGCCTGTATTTCTAGGAATTTCCCTCTTAGGATTGCTTTAGCTGGGTTCCATAGATTTTCATGTCATTGTGCATTCATTTTCCTCAAGGTATCTTTTGATTTATTCCTTAATCTCATTGTTAACCTATTTTTGTTTAGTGGCATGTCATTTAGCTTTCAGGTGTTGGAGTGTTTTTCAGTTTTTTGTAACTGATTTCTAGTTTCATACTAACTTGTGGTTTATCTTAGAAAATGTTCCATGTGCACTTGAAAAGCACGTATATTATGCTTATTTTGGCTGAAATGCTCCAAATATATCAATTAAATCCATTTGGTCTAATGTATCATCTAAGGTTGCTGTGCCTTAATGATTTTCTGTCTGTCTGATCTATCCATTAATGTCAGTGGAGTGCTAAAGTCCCCTGCTATGACTGTATTACTGTCAATCTCTCTCTTTATGTCAATCAATATTTGCTTTATACATTTAGGTGCTTTTATGTGGGTGTGTAAATGTTTACAATGGTTATGTCCTCTTGTTGGATTGATCCCTTCATCATTATGTAATGTCTCTCTGTTTCTTGTTATAGATTTTTGTTTTAAAGTCTATTTTTTTCTGTTATACTAGTTCTGACAATTAATATTGCAAACTTGCTATCATGTGCTTACGTTGGCAGCACTGTACACACAGCTCAGTAATGTTTCATAACCTTGGTGTATCAGTGTCTCAGAGCTGTGTTCCTATCGAGGTGTTGTGGTGTCTAGATGAGTGGCATTCATTGTTGTTGTTGTCGTTGCTTGTTTCTGTGTGCTGTCATGAGAATGTCTGAGCTTGAATTAGAGCAATGAACAAACGTTTAATTTCTTGTTAAATTTGGCAAGAGTGGAAGTGAAATCAGGGACATGTTAATCCAAGTTTATGGGGATAATGCCATGAAGAAAACAGCAGTGTACAAATGGATTAAACATTTTTCTGAGGGGAGAGAATGCATCACTGATGAAGAGACGACAAGGCGGCCAGTAATGAGCAGAACTGACAAAAACATTGTCAAAATTTGTCGAACTGTGCGTCAAAATTGTTGGCTGACTGTTAGAAGCATAGCAGACCAAGTAAACATCGATAGAGAAACAGTTAGGAAAATCTTAACTGAAAATCCTGGCATGAGAAAGGTGTGTGCAAAAATGGTCCAAAGGAGATCACCAATGAACACAAGCAAAGGAGAGTTGAAGTTTGCCAAGACCTTTTGAAGAGGCAAGATGATGTTTTGGGCTGTGTTATCACTGGTGATGAAACATTGGTTTACCAATATGACCGTGAAACAAAGCATCAACGTGCACAATAAACGTCAGCTAATTCTCCACGACCATACAGTTCCATCAGTACAAATCAAGAGTCAAAACGATGTTGCTAACCTTTTTTGATATCAGAGGGATTATTCATTATGAATTTGTACCAACTGGACAAACAGTTAACCAAGTTTACTATTTGGAAGTGCTGAAAACGCTGTATGAAAAGGTTAGATAACCTGAACTTTTCACCAGCAATTCATGGCTCTTGCATCACAACAATGCACCTGCTCACATGGCACTGTCTGCAAGAAAGGTTTTAGCCAGTAAACAAATAACTGTATTGGAACACCTGCCCTACTCACCTGATCCGGCTCCCAGTGACTTTTTCTTTACCCGAAGATAATGGAAATATTGAAAGGAAGATATTTTGATGACATTCAGGACATCAAGGGTAATAAGAAGATAGCTCTGATGACTATTCCAGAAAAAGAGTTCCAAATTGCTTTGAACGGTGGGCTAGTCACTGACATTGGTGCATAGCTTCCCAAGGGGAGTACTTCAAAGGTGACCAAAGTGATATTCAGCAATGAGGATGTAGCACTTTGTAGGGGCGGGGGTGATGTAGCACTTTGCCTAGGATGAGTTCGTAAACTTAATTGAGTCCTCATAAGTATTGTTACCCCAGCTTTTTTATTTTTTGTTTCCATTTTCATTAAATATCTATGTCCACTCCAATACTTTCAGTCTGTGTTTGTCTTTTAATCTGATGTGAGTCTCTGGTAGGTAGCTTATATAAAGGTCTTGTTTTCTTATCCATTCAGCCTTTGTATATTTTTATTGGAGCATTTAATTCACTTACATTTAAAATAATTGTTGATAGATAGGTAGTTAATTGCCATTTTATTATTTACTTATGTGGTTTAAAGAAGTTCCTCTAAGATTCCTTGTAATACTGGTATGGTGGTGATGATCTCCTTCAGCTTTTTCTTTTATGGGAAGGTCTTTACCTGCGCTTCGATTCTAAATGATAGCTTTGCTGGGTAGAGTAGCCTCAGTTGTATGTCCTTGCTTTTCATCATTGTATATTTCCTGCCAATCCTTTCTGGCCTGTTAAGCTTCTGTTGACAAATCAACTGATGGTCTTATGGGAGTTCCCTTGTAAGCAGCTAACTACTTTTTTCTTGCTGCACTTAGAATTTTCTCTTTATCTTTAACCTTGAGCATTTTAATTGTGATGTGTTTTGGTGTAGGCCTGTTTGGATTCATCTTGTTTGGACTCTGTGCTTTCTGGGTTTGTATGTCTATTACCTTTGCCAGGTTAGAGAAGTTTTTCATATTATTTCTTCAAATAGTTTTTCAATTCCTTCTTCTCTTTCTTCTTCTTCTGGTATCCCTATGCTGTTAATATTGGTACTCTTAACGTTGTCCCAGGGACCCCTTAAACTATCATCATTTTTGGGGATGATTTTTTTTTTGCTGTTCTAATTGGGTGTTTTCTACCCCCTTATCTTCTAAATGACTGATTTGATCATCTGCTTCATCTAATATACTGTTGATTCCCTTTAATATAGTCTTTATTTCAATTCTTTATTTCTGAATGGTTTATTTTTATGTGTTCTATCTCCACTTTTATGTTTATATCTCTTTCCTAAAGTTCTCCCTGAGATCACTGAGCATCTTTTTAACCAGTGTTTTGAACTCTGTGTCTGGTAGTTTTCTTGTCTCCATTTTGTGTTGTTTTTTCATGGAGCTTTGTTCTATTATTTTATTCAGGGCATGTTTCTTTGTCTCCCCATTTTGGCTGCCTCCCTGTGTTTGTTTCTATATATTAGTAGGGCTGCTATGTCTCCCAGTCTTAGTAGAGTGGCCTTATGTAGTAGGTGTGCTGTGGGGATCAGTGATACAGTGTTTTTGGTCACCTGAGTCAAGTGCTCCAAGTGTGTCCCTTGTGTGTGTTGTGTGTGCCCTCCTGTTGTAGTTGAGCCTTGATTGCTTTTTGCATGTCAATGGAAGGATTAACCCTTAGGCTGACTGGTTGTGAGGACTGACCATGACTGCTGTGGAAAAGCTGTAGTGCTGAGGCTTACCCTACAAAGCTGGATTTGCTTTAACAGTGCTCTGATACCTGCCCACCACCTGAGAGAGGACACACTGCAGGCCAAGTTCAGCCACAGCCTGTATGCTTCCCAGGACAATCTGGCACAAGCCACAAAGCAATCTACAGGAGGCTACCAGTTATGTTGGGCTTGGCGCTGCCTTGAGAAGCCAAGCCATGAACTGAGGCTGGCTGCTGCTAATGCCATGCTTGGGGTTGCTCAGCAAGTGGTATGGGACATGCCGAAGCCAGATACTGTTTTTGGGGGTTTTGTGAACTTTTGAGAAATTTTAGGACAGTACACAGCATGAGACAACACAGGCCATTTATATGGAAAAACCACTGGAAGCAGTTTGGGTGGGCCCATAATTTGGGTGGGGTGAGGTCTCAGGAAATCACCAGGGTGGCATGAATGAACAGTGTTAGTAAGGTTGATGGAGACTCAGATACGGCAGCCTCCCACATCTGCATACAGGGAAGCCTCTACATAGATACAATGGATTCTGCTAACACTTTTTTTTTTTTGGGAGAAAGCTGCCCCTCCAGCCCTCGTCCTGAAGTCAGACAACTAAGTTCTTCCCAGTATTTCCTTGGTGCCTTTTGAGATGCTGTTCCAGACCTAGAGCTCAAACTGAATGATTCTGTCAGTGAACAAGTCCATGCACAGGCGCTTTAAGAGGATTTTCCAGGACTCCATCTGACCCAGCCACAATCTCTGTTGATTTGCACAGACAGAAGCTGCAGGGCCTTCTTTCCTTGGCACTGGAACCCTGGCCTGGGCAGCCTGGTGGGGGACTAAGACCGCTCGTTTCTTTGGGAGGACCTCCACACCTGAGGTATCCCTTCTGATTTTTAGCAGTCACACACGGGTGTGAGACAGCCAACTCTGCAACTCTGTCCCTCTTGCTAATCTTGAGGTGGCTCCTTCAATATGTTCTTAGAGGTAGGACTTTAGTTCAGCTAGTCTTCAGGTGATTTTCAATGGTGGTTGTTCTGTAGTTTAGTTGCAATTTTAATGTGGTCATGAGAGAAGGCAAGCATAGCATATAGTCGCTGTACCATCTTGACTGGAAATCTGTTGTATTTCTTCTTTAACTTTGAGTTGCTTATGACTGAGCATTGGTAAACTCCAGAATAAGGCTTTTAATGGAGGTATAATTTTCTTATCAAATTGATCTCTTAAAGGTCAATAGAGTTTGGCAATGGAAGCCCAGATAAAGAGATAGGTGACAGTTTGAGAATTTTCTAATGGAGATATTCTGAACATGCTTACAGATACTATTTATTATTGTTATTCAAATAACTGTTAGGATGAAACCTTCATACCTTCCTCCACATATGAGAGAAGCCCCAAGGGTACAGTATGACACCTCCTGGGACATCCCTAAGAGCTGCAGGATAATATTAAAAATGCAAGAAAGCAATCTATAAGAAGTCATCTCCAGTGTAACCAATTAACTGAACAGACAGAACTTGGGAAGGGTAAGTAGACACTTATTTCTCATCACTGTCCCTTCACACTCACTTTCTGGATGCAATTCTTCTTCCTATTATTATTATTTTACAATTCTTATTATTTTGCAATCACTATTAGATAAAAACAAAAGTGTCTGTTTTCCAAGTACTAAACTCCAGTTCAAAGTAATGTCAACTCCCAGATCTTGATTTCATTCACACATGTAGCCTGACTCAGCCAGGGGAGCCTGAAGTAGGACAGGATCATGGTTAATTTGTTTTCTCTTTCTGGCTCCACTTCTTCTCCCACTCATTAGGTGCTATTTTGGTAACCATATAAAATTCTAGTTGAAAGTCGGAAAGAGATTTAAGGTACATGAACTGTGTTACTTATCTGATAAAATTGTAATCTGGGTCTTATAGATGCCGAGAGTTGATCTTTTCTTTCCTAGGGGACCTCCTGGATTCTTTCTTAAGACCAACCCTATCATAGAGGTTCTCTTGTCTTAAGTGTGTCATTCTTTTTTCAATTGGTTGCTTATGATTTCCTTGCCAGACTCTTGTTTCTTGTGATTCATCCCTTCTTGGGTGTAATTCAGGCTTCAAGCACCCTCTTGGGTAAAGTGTCTCTCAAGATGAGTTAGCTGGGATCTACACAGTGGAGTTCACATTTAGCCCATAAAATTTGCACAACCTTTCCTGCTTAACTCTGATGTCATGGAGTTTCATTTCTCCTCCTTCTGCCATATTAAGGTAGCCAGCCATCTCATGGCTCACCTTTATTGTTCATTGGTATGAGCTAGATGCAAGTCCCTGTGTCCTTCAAATTCCAGAGAGCAGGTGTCAAATTGTGGTTCTCTGGAAGCCACCTTCACTTGGAGTATACCTCGGTGCCCATGGGGGAAGAAGACATAGGGCCCAGTTACACAGATATGCAAAGGAATTCTAATTGCTGACCCCTTCAGTCTCCGTGGGGAATGGTTTACACAGTCTGGAAGTGCTGTTCGAACTCACTGTATAATCTCTTAGCAAGAGACATGTAGGTGGTCTAATGGCCTCTCTTATCCTGTGCTCAGACTTGGCATCTAATGTGTGGTCTCAGGTTTTGGGGCCTTAGTCAAAACTAGGATAGCATGAAAAATAACTGTTCTCTTATATCTGCATCTCTCCTCTTTCTGGCTGAAATATATCATTTTTGTTACTGATTCCAACAAAGCTCTCTTCAACCCCTGTATATCCTTCATGCTTTACTATGTAAGCTATTATCATATTAGAAGACCCTAAGTACAATAGAAATGTATTCTTGTATTCACAAATGATCTACTGGAGAATAATGGAATATACCACCCAGTGAATCTCATGCTTAACACAGCATTATTCAACTATGGTTGTGCCATGGTGACAGAAATATTGACCTACTTATCTCTGTCTTTGGAGGTACACAGAGAGGATTTGATTGAAATTGTTTTGACAACTGAGAAACATGAGACAGAAGACACAACAGTTCCAGAAATCATAAACACCAGTATTTCTATTGGTTTAGAGGCATGTTTTGCAAAAAGAAATCATGAAGTCAGATTTTGGGATAGGATAAGGATTTAATGAAGTTTTAGACAAAATATTCAACTGGTTCGGAGATCAAAGGTTAATGTTTTCCAATGAACGTCATTTGCTTAGAATTTTCAGAAAAAATTCATTTGGTAACATTTGTTAATTCTCTAGTGATAACAGGTTAGTTTTACTAAGTCTTACTCTCTAACCTGCATATGGGAATAGATTTTTTGATCTGTGCATGTGTGTATATCTGTGTGTTGTGTGTATCTTAGGGGAAAAGTAGTTTGGTATAAGTTAGATCTAGAGAGGAAGGTAAAATATAACTAACAATCTACCTTAGTTATATGTGGGACACAGAGAGGTAGAAACTATTTTGCCTCAGATACATCAAAAGCTAGTATAATGGAGACCAAAAGAAAATTTACCCAGCATTCCTTTCTAAAAATTGCCTTCCCCAATCTCATATGACTATTGTGGGAGCTACCATATCAGTAATGTAACCCCACCTTTAGACCATTATTTATCTGTCCAGAGTGGGCATGAGGTCCAATGCAGGTTAATAAAAATCTCCACTTATAGAATTTTGGAAGGAAAACAAACAAAAAAGAGCAAGTCATTCTCTTTTGGGCATCTTTATCCTACAAACAATTGATGACCAAGCAGACCAAAGCAGAGGAAGCTGACTATGGAAAGAATGAATAACACAGAGGCACCAAAACAGAGAGAGAAGAGAGAAGGAGAGAACTTCTTGATGTCAGTTGATTCTGGTTCCAGTTGAGCCTGAAGCTTAACCACAGTCCTGCCCTTGGTCTTTGATATCCCAATATCTTCATCATAAGAATGCTGGTTTGCTTTATAGAGTTTGAGGTGAGTTTGTATTATTGTAAAATCAGAGTTCTAACTGCTGTGTATACTTTAACAAATGAAAGAATGTGATCTTGAGCTCCCAACTATTGTTTAGCCCTAGTGAGTCCAGGGTAGCCATAGGTGGGTGTGTATGCCCATGGAGAGGTGGGAGATTCAACACATCAACTTGTGATTGTTGAATTGTATGTTTTCTGATCAGGCTGTAATTTGTACTAAATTATCACATTGAAAAAAAATGACGCATTCCTAAATGTTCTCACACGCAAGAAACTTCATAATTTGAAATTGTCAGGAGCAGGTGAGGGCTTCCTGTATAGAGAATGACAAGAGAAGAAAAGAGATAAATAAACGAGAGAAGTGAATCCTCTAGTATCTCAACAAAAGAGAGCACAGGAAACTCTGAAAATGGATAATACTTAGCTAAAGGATTTCTTGGATCCCATAAGTAAGAATTTTGGAAAATAAGCATACATGCCAAGAAAGGATTAAAAAACCCTCATCAAAAGTGTCCTCCAATACCTGATTAGATAAAGAAGATGTGGTATATATACATAATGGAATATTATTCAGCCATAAGAAAAGATGAAATAGTGCCATTTGCGACAACATGGATGAATCTTGAGATTATTATGCTAAGCTAAATAAGTCAGACAGAAAAAGTCGAGAACCATATGATTTCACTGATATGTGGGATATAAAACTGAAAACAACAAAGGAAAAAGACAAATGAAAAAACAAAAACTCATAGACACAGACAGTAGTTTAGTGTAAGAGGGTCAGAGGGCAGGAAGGTGGTAGATGAGGGTAAAAGGAATCAAATACATGGTGATGGAAGGAGAACTGATTCTGGGTGGTGAACACACAATTTGATATATATTCAATAGATGATGTATTACAGAATTGTACACCTGAAACCTATGTAACTTTACTAACAATTGTCACCCCAATCAACCGTAACTAAAAAAAAAAAAATCTCAATTAATACCTCATATGAGAAGTCTCCAAACAAAAAGTAAATTTTTGTCACAGAAGCAAGGTAAGATGTATGGGGATGAAGAAAAGTATCAACAACGTAAGAAAAAAACAGAGTGCCACAGATTTCAGTTCAAAAGCAGTGGCTACCAGGGACTGTGAGCAAACAAATGCCAGTTCATTCTGCTATTTAAGTCTATCTCTGTGCTAATATTTCATAGCTATAGTTGTTTTGTGGTATGCAGATATGAGTCCAAAAGAAAAGACTTTGCTGAAAGCATAGGGGTTACCAAGAAATGGTGTGTGTGTGTGTGTGTGTGTGTGTGTGTGTGTGTGTGTGTGTAGAGGAATCCACAATGGTGGTAAGCATAGAGGTGTTGAGTTCATGGAAGCTTGCTGTTTTCACTGGATGATGGATAAATTGCTCAAAGGATCACTTCTGGAAAATTTCTGATTAAAGGAAGCCTGTTCCAGATTTATATAATGCCTCTCCCCAAGTAATTCTCTGTGCAAATCCATTCACTTACTCACTCATTCACCATTCATTTACTATTTAATTTACTGGGCATCAGCTATGTGCTAGATTCTTGAGATAAAGACAATATAGTGAACACAACAAACACAAATATCTAATGTGAGGAGAGAGAGAGAGGTCCTATTTAGTTACCTAGTACATTATGATTATGATATTGAGAAAAATGCTTACATTTTTAATTCTGGACTCGATTAACTAAAGATTTGATGGTCATCTGTGGAGCTTAAAGCAACCACTCTCAGCAACAATAACAGAGGGATGGGGGTGGGGATCTTTCAAAGAACCATGGGCCTTATCATAACTCGTAGGATAGTAGGTTCCAACCAGATGGCAGGCGCAACAATAATTGTGGGCATTTTGGTAGCCATGATGTCACAAGTCATCCTCACTATGTTCTAAGAACACAAGAAAATGCAGGGTTTGCATTTCATGGATTACTGTTAACGTTTTACAGATGAGAACTTGGAAAAACATGGAGAGGTGCTGACATAATTTATCAAAATTTCACAGTGGTTCTGTGCTGGAGAGTGGAATGCAGACTTACATTTGATCCCTTCAAGTAATCTCATATCTCAACTGTGCTGCTGCCAAGTTGATGGAAGAAAGAGCTGAGGTTATGAATTGAAGACACGATGCATCTTATGGTGTGAACTATACCAAGTGACCTATAATGATCTGATGATTTTTGGTGCATGTCTCCAAGTGTTTGTGATTCCTAATGAGAGGTGTATCTCAGTACTGGAAAGGGGGTTTATGAGACAAGGTTAGTTGTTACCTAGTACTTTATGATTATGATATTGAGCAAAATGTTTACATTTTAACTAAGGATTTGGTGGTATTTCAATATTCTCCAAATATAATTTTGCAGCCAATACTCAATAATTGAGGGGCTGCACTTCATGGATTCCAATCTCTTTTTTTTTCTCTTATCATCCACTTGAACTGCTCATCCTTTGTCCAATTCATTGCATTATATAATTTCCATAAGAGGTTGTGGTGGGAGCAGGAGGAAGATGCAAAACTTAAAATGGCCGTTTTTTCTATTTTTGTAACTCTGAGAAATGGTTTGATAAAGCAGGTACCTATTGGCTAAAATACACTTTAGGTTTCACCTTTATTCATGTTGCTCCTTCTTTACTCTTTTTCTCATCTATTACCTACTCTTCCCCTTGCCCACCCACCCCACCACACACACACACACACACACACACACACACACACTCACTTCTTTGCAGTGTACAACTGAGCATAGGTCATAGTATCCAGAAATCTTGCTTAAGGAAGTAGAAAAATGTTTAAGAAAATCATATCATATAAAACCTCTAGACTCAGAGTATCTTCTGGACTAACCACTAATTAAAAGTTTGGCCTTGGGCATATAACTCATACACTCTGAGCCTCACTTTCCTCCTGAGAAGCTGAGAGTGTTGGATTCAACGTTGTTTAATGTCCCTTCCAATCCTGCGGCATTCACATGAGCAAAGTGAACTTTGAACCCCATGGGCATAAAGAATATTCATTTGATGCTTTAAGTAGGAGTGTTTTGTTCTTCGTTCTCCAACAGCTGAAATAATTAATTGCAAATAAAAAAATGTCTGCAGCTCAGTTTTAGAGATGAGATACTTTGTAGATGGTATTTCCATGAGCTTCGCAAGATTTATTAGTTGTGGAATATAGGCTGGGCTTGCCAGAACCAACTTCAAAGATGGGATTGGTCTAGTACTTACTTATGGAGGCTAGGACCTACCTAAGAAGAAGTAACACTGATTGTCTCATGGAACCTGGGAGCCCCAGTTACAACTGCCATAGTAAAACCAGAAGAGGTGTGACCCAATAATTAAGCTAAATATTAAGGTTTTGATTTGAATTTCTACCAGAAGTAGAAAAATTTTTTTCATTTTAAATGAATTGGAGGAGTTTTATTTGAATATATTCAGATCTTGAATCCATCTTTCCAGCAGTAAATTTTATTTTCAACTCCCCATGAGGAGATAGGTCTATTAAATGTATTTAGGCAAATGACAATAGGAATGTTGAGCCAAACAAATAAATGTTTGTTCTTCAGTGGGATGATTAGAAATTCTCTTTTACAATTCTTTCTGACATTATTTTTTAAGATTTTTGGCAGGGATATTATTCCAAAACACTATTTCCCCCCTCAGTTTATCTAGGAATAGACTAGAGGCCTAGGATTTTCAGACTGTTTACACAAACATTTAGGACAAGCATTAAGTAGCCCTTAAATGTTAAATATTAATTGATTGCTACACATCTCTGTTCTTCCAAATATTTCACACTTTTGATAGAATTATCACAAACAGTGGGGAAATGTGTGTGTGTGTGTGTGTGTGTGTGTGTGTGTGTGTGTGTGTGTTTATGTTTTTTTCTTGAGGGAAGTTGGGAAGAAGAGAAAGAAAATGTTAATTAAAACTGACATTCTGTATCCATGGCAATCCTGAGAAATAAGAATAA
>NW_017732306.1:4115-6999 GCF_001890085.2 Hipposideros armiger | reverse complement strand
TTACCCCAGTCAGAATGGCTATCATCAATAAATCAACAAACAACAAGTGCTGGTGAGGTTGTGGGGAAAAGGGAACCCTGGTGCACTGTTGGTGGGATTGCAGATTGGTTCAGCCACTATGGAAATCTGTGTAGAGGTATCTCAAAAAACTGGAAATGGAACTACCTTATGACCCAGTAATTCCACTCTTATGTACTTATCCAGGAAAATCCAAGACACTAATTCGAAAAAATATATGCATCCCGATGTTCACTGCAGTGCTATTTACAATAGCCAAAACTTGGAAACAATCGAAATGCCCATTGGTAGATGACTGAATTAAGAAACTGTAGTACATTTACACAATGGATTATTACTCATCTATAAAAAAGAAGGAAATCGGGAAAAAAAAAGGAAATCATACCATTTGCAATGATATGGATGGACCTAGAGAACATTATGCTAAGTGAAATAAGTCAGTCAGAGAAAGACAAATACTATAAGCTCTCACTTATATGTGAAATCTAAAGCACTGAATAAATGAGTAATGTAAACAGAAAGTCTCAAAGACACAGAGGAAATACTGATCGTTGCTAGCTGGGAGGGGGTGGCGCTGAAGGAGAAGCGGAAGAAACGATACAACATAAACTGGTAATTACAATATGGCCTCAGGGATAGAAAAGAAAGTCTGGGGAATATAATCAATAGTGTTGTAAAGATTTTTTTAGGGGGCCAGATGGACGCATGTCTTGTAAGGGAGACCACTTCATAGATGGTGTAGAGGCCTGACCACTGCACTGTACATCTGAAGCTGCCATTGAATAATATTATATGTCAACTATAATTTAATACATATATAGTCATAGGATGTGGAGTATAGGGTGGGAATGGAGTCAATGGAATTGTAATATATATATATATATATGTATGATATTGGGGGTGGGAGGACAGTGGATGGGGGGAGAGGGGTTGTCACTTTTTGAGGGGTGAAAAGGATAACTATTGCATTGTTCTGTACACCTGAAACTAAAAAAAAAAAAAAAAGACTGACGTTCTGTATCCTTAATAAAGATTTGGAATTTTTTTGTTGGTCTATTGTCTAATGTGTCCCTCCCATAAAAAAGTCCTTCCTATTTGCAGAAATGCCATTTAATTCAATTATGAATCAAGGATACAAAACATATTTTGAATATTCTTTACTCAAGCATATTTTAATGACTTTGATATAAAAAAGTTTGCAATAATCATTTATGAGTATATTCGTTTTTAGCTTTGATAAAGAAAGAACTGGCATTCATCAAATGATCATTTGACTTGGTATCTCTTTAGTGGCATAAGATAAATGCTAAAGTAAAGAATATCAGTTGCCTTACTTTATCAAAGCTGGGATGTTTATCAAATCCTTGAATTGGTTTCCAAAAGTCCCATTTCTTGAGTGTTGGCTTTTTGCTCAGAAAGTTTCCTTCATTCAAGCAACAAATAAATGTGTTCAAAATTTTTCTTGTTTGGATTTATGGCCAACTTTAAAGTATTGTTCTTAAGCCAGGATATCCCTCTTCTACGAGTAATTTCTTAGAGTATTTTGTGTCTGAATGGTTGATCTTCCTCACACATATACTGTTGACTACCTGACATCAGTTGGAGTTGTTTTTCCAGGAGTGGAGATGGATTTTTACTATTGCCAACACCCTTATAGCTCACACCTGTGTCTAATGGCCCATGTTGGTTGGATCTCTCTTGTAGGACTAATTTTCTCTGTTTGAAGTTACTCGTGTGAGGAATTAAATGCAACACATTGCTCTGACACACTGAATTAACCTTATTAATAGCATCATTGCTGTAAATGCTGCTCCCAAAGTTTTTTGTCTGTACCCTCCCTAGTCTTACATTGATGAGTTATCTAGATGTATGAATTAAACTGAATCCAATTAGCAACTGTGAGGGAGGGAAAAATTTTTTTTTCTTAGGTTCATTGCCAGGTGCCCTGAAAATTAGACTGACAAAAGATTAATATGAGAAAAGCATACAAATTTTATTTTACGCTAACTATTATGTGAGGAGTTCTTTCTAGGAAAGAAATGAAGACCCAAGGAAGTGGATAGGCCTCAGAACTTATATATCATTTCAACAAAACGTGGTAAGCTATGGAGATGTAACGTGATAAAAGAAAAAAGTGTTGGGGCTTCCAAGGGCGGCAAACTGTAGGAAAGCAAATATGCAGAGGAAACTAATGGAAAATAAGGGCTTTCTGAGCAAGGTTTGTTTCCGCAGGTCCATTTGGTGTCAACTTTCATCTTCTTCATGGCCACACTTCTCCCAAACAGGGGATTTATGGGACTCCTTGTTTATCAGGAGTTTCTACTTTTAGTCAGATAAAGGAAACTAACTTTCTGTTCTTCCTGGTGTGGGAATATTGCTACTTCCTTTCTAACCTATTTTGGACTCTTGCTCCTGAGTGGTAATTTCCTTTCTTTTAAAGTGTATTTTTTCTTTCCAGATCAGCTACCAATTCTGTTAAAAAGGTTTTCTTTCATGATAATAAATAGTGTTTGGTTTTTACTGAGATTCAATAGGAATGACAAGATGTTTTCCAATACATTAGGACAAACTTAATACATAATGACGATTTCTTAGTGGGCTGGTTCTTCACCAGAGCGATTTTATCTCAGGGCTCTGACATATTGCATGGCTAGCTCTCAGCAGCCTCTAGATCAGTGGGTCTCAACCTTCCTAATGCCGTGACCCCTTAATACAGTTCCTCATGTTGTGGCGACCCCCAACCATAAAATTATTTTCATTGCTACTTTACAACTGTAATTTTGCTACTGTTATAAATTGTAATGTAAATATCTGATATGCAGGATGTATTTTCATTGTTACAAATTGAACATAATTAAAGCATAGT
>NW_017732306.1:0-3055 GCF_001890085.2 Hipposideros armiger | reverse complement strand
AAGCTGAGTCATCCTGCCACCTGTTGGCAGCTCAGCGGCAGCTCAGCTCGGGCTGGGCATCGAACCACTATTGCTCAGAGCTCACACTCTTGAGTGAGCTCTTAACCAACTGAGCCACTTGGCTGGCCTCTAAGTTGACATCTTTAACTGGATATTTAAACATTATTCTTCTATCACCTCAAATCATCTAAAAATTAATGCATATTTTTTTTGCACAAATTTCTCTCTATTCCCTCATTTCTATCAGATTTAACATAAATTTTCTAGTAACTTAGGCTCACAGTATTAGAGTTATTCTTGACTCATTGTTTTGGTATTCTTTTTTCCTTGTGCCTTTCTTTCAGTGTTGATGCTAAATTACTCCAGGCTCATCCCATCCCAATACCAGGCTCACTGAGGCTGTGTCCTCATGGGTCTCACTACCTGCAGGCTCTTGCTTTCAGTCTTTAATCTATGTTTATGAAATAGCAAATTAATTCCCTAACATACTACTTATTATCAAATGGCAAACATTTGAAATGATCTAACTAGTAATTTGTGTCTCCAACCCTTATTTTGACTCTGAACTCCATACTTAAATGTAATTTCTTACTTGTTATTTCCTCATGGGTGTTTAATCATCATCTCATATTTAGCAAGGTCAAAATTGAACTCTTGATCTCTTCTAAACCTGCCCCTCTCAAATGATTTCTCACTTCATTAAATGGCTTCCTCTATCACCCACTAGATCAAGCTCCAAACCTTGAAATCCACCCACTACCCCATTTGGCATCTTAAGATGCCTAACCATACAGCAGGGAGGACTATGGGTGGAGCTGGGCCCCTTGTTAACTCTCTAGTCCTGACTTCCTGTTAAACTTTGTGGTAACTTCCGGGTGGTTGGGGGAGGGGGAATGCTAATCAATAGCATAGCCATCTTGGAATCAGGGCTCTTTTCCTTCATGTGGGCAGTCGGTTGGAGAGCTAGTTGGAGTCCTGGTTGGAGGTGTGTGTTCTTGCTTTGCTGTGGTGGTTTAGTTTCTTTTTCTTTTCCAGAATACACTGCTCTTTTTGTGGACTACCTGAAGAGTTATTTTTTTGCCAGTGGACACCAACCACTAACATACGCACATCATATCTAATTTCACAACAATTTTCTTGCATCTAACTTTGCAATGTATCCAAATGTAGCCTGGGATATTGTGACTTATAATAAGAAATATGTATTTGATCTTTGTCCCTTTCTTAGCACAGAGCTACTAAAACCCTTGGAATTTCCCAAATGATAGGAGTGACATTGTCTATTGTTATGTTAATGAAGTGACTTTTGAAAAGCACCTAAGGATGGGTCTTATCACCAGGAGAACCAACCATGTGATTAGAGGGTTGGAACTTTCAGTCCCACTCCTCTGACCTCCCAGAAGGGGAGAGGAACTAGAGTTTGAATCAGTCCTCAGTGGTCAATGATTTAATCAATCATGCTTATGTACAGAAGCCTCCATAAAACCCCAAAAGGATAGTTAGCATTTGGAGAGCTTCCAGACTGGTGAACACATGAAGATTTGGAGAGGCTCACTCTCAGAGAAGGCATGGAAGTTCCTGCCATTTTTCCATATCTTGTCCTCTCCATCTCTTCCATCTGGTTGTTCTTGAGTAATAGCCTTTTGTAATAAACGAGCAATCTAGTAAGCTGTTTTCTGAGTTCTGTGATCCTCTCTAGCAAATGAATCCAATGAAGAGGTTGTGGGAATCTCTTATTTATAGCCAATCAGTCAGAAACACAGGTGACAACCTGGAATTGTGACTGGTGTCTAAAGTGGGGAGAGTCTTGTAGTACTGATCCCTTAACCTGTGTGATCTGATGCTATCTCCAGGTAGATAGTGTTGAAACAGGGCCTGGTTAGGACCCCCGTAAGCGAGACCTTGCAGTGTCCCTGGCTTCGCCTGTCCCTGCCTTAGAGCTTAACAATTGATCAACTCGCTCCCTGTGGTTTGAGCTTGGAAATGTCCCCTGTCCCAGTTCCTTGCTTTAGATAATTACCCTGAAACTTATGCATGCCTACTGATCACAGTACCCCATACTTACTGATCACAATCTCTACGGCCTAGCATTCTTCCCAGGTTATTGTCATGACTGCTCCTGGGTTGATGACCACGTTGGAAAGCCACATCGCCTGAGGGAAGGCTCCATGCAGACCCCCGGAACCATCACATGGCCTCTGGAGGAATGTCCAGATTTTCCCTTAAATATCCCAGGCCTGTCTTAGAATGTTAAGGCAGTTTTTGGAGGTGATAACCCGCTGCCTTCTCAGACCGCCGGTGCTCTGATTATAAATGCTTATTCTATCACCCAACTCCTATGTCTGTCTATTGGATGAGTGGCGTAGGCAGCACGAGCCCCGGACATGGTTGGCCTCTAGTTTCAGTGCCAGAATTGAGTTGAATCGTGGGACACCCAGATGGTATCCAAGAATTGCTTGGGGTGGGGAAAAACCCACACATTAGAATTGAGTGGCAGAATCTGAAACCCCTTCCCATTATTTCCATTGCTACCACTCTGATCCAAGCCACAGCATCTCTCAGTAGGCTATTGAAACCACCTCCTGACGGTCCATCCTTCCACTCTTATTTTTCTAGAGATTAATGTCCAAAGAATCCAAATGATTCTTTTAAAACACAACTCAGATCTATCACTCCTCTGCTCAAAACCCTCAGTAATTAACCATATCATGGAGAAAAGAAATCCAGTCTTTACTATGGCCTTTCAAGGCCCTACTGGATATGATACCTACCTACTTATCTGACTTCATTTTTTCTCATGTCTTCCTTCATTCTCTTCTTTCCAGTCTCCAGTCTTCTTGTTCCTAGGACTTGTTGAGCCCACATTTTTCTCACAGTCTTTGATGTTTGTTCCCTCAGATTGAAAATCTCCTACTAGTTATGCCCCGGCCTCTCCTAAAGGCTTCACTTAGGTCTCTTTCATGTGTTATTTGATAGTGTAAAGTCCAGACAATTAATAAAGAGGCTGGATATCAAATTAGGGTTCCGAAGATTTTATTAAGCTGAGCTCAGCGAC
>NW_017732305.1:750781-751683 GCF_001890085.2 Hipposideros armiger | reverse complement strand
TTAGGTTTGTTTTTGGAAGCCTTTGGCACAGTTAAGATAAAAAGGACTAGCCTGCAGAAAAGGCAATGGCCCAGAGAATTCTCAAACTGTTCTCTCAGCACAAGGTCCGGGCTCTGTGACCTTGGGCAGGTTAATGACCTTGCAGAGTCGGCAAGTCCTTTTGTGCCATGGACAGGGATCCTTCTCAGAGGATGTTGTGAGGCCTGGGTGAGCCTGCGTGTGCAGAGCCCCCAGCAGCTCACCTGGCCCTTGTGAGAGCTCCTTTACTAACAACAACTGTTCGAGGGTGCTCTTGCCCAGCCGCCTGAGGGAGTAGGCGTCACCCGTCTGTCCTTGTCAGTACTCTCGTTTCATCTGCCCCACCTCCGTTTCTTTCTGGTCTAGGGTGGTCTATGTTTTGAAGATGATTTAGTACTGATTTTAAAGGAAAATCCATTCAGTTCATCAGACTAGAGTGGAAATGGTTCTAAACCTTTTTTGAGATACGTACCTCTTGGAGTTGAGAACCTGAGAGCTAATGGTCCCCCTTCCCAGAGAAGGCACACACGCGTGCCCACACGGCCTCTGCAGACAGTTCCGGGGAGCAAGGCCTCATCCAGCTGATCATGTCGACTGCCTGGGCGCGTGTCTGTGTTCTGTGTCATTGTGACGGTGGCTCCATGTTGGACCCTTGTATGTTGCAAAACTAATACACTAACAATATGAATGGGCTAGGTCAAGCTTTAGATGGATAACGACTCAGCGGTTCTTTAAATTTTAGTTTTAATGATATGAAACAAAAACAATGTAGCTAATAGCCTGTGTGATTCCTTGTGAGAAAGTGGATGTGAGTTGACATTTAAACGTATTAAGAAGTGCTCACATGTAGTATAATGATAGTATTCGTATGAGGTATACAGGGA
>NW_017732305.1:748557-749448 GCF_001890085.2 Hipposideros armiger | reverse complement strand
TGGCACGGTGTCCTGACCCTCACAGGCCTAAGGAGTGAGCGGTCACGTCAAGCTCTCATCCTTGTCACGAGCACTGGCTCTGCCTCGAGAGGAGATGACTGCTTTTTCCCTGCTAGAACAGGCCTGCCTCCCAGCACACCAGTGACTGCATTTTACATAAGCCAGCATGGTTTTAGTAACAGCATCCGTGTTGATGGTCAGGTCTCGACCTTTGATGAATTATCTAATTAGAAATCCCAACAATCCAGCACCGTTTTCTCTTCAAATACAAACCCCATGATGCGGCTGATGTAGTTGTCACCAGCTTCAGACAAAAAACTGCAGGTTTTTCTCTCACAAGTGGATGGTTGGCCATGGGACCGAAGCTGTGACCATACTGTACCCCGTAGCCTCGTTAAAGTGACAGTGGCCTCAGTAGCACTTTGCCTGGAAAGCCCTTTTGTCAGCTGTTTCGGTACGTTTTGCAGTGTCTGGCAATCTTGGGGGTAGCTCTGGCTGGTGTAGACAATTAGCAGGTAATAAAATGACGGTTAAGTAAATTCAGTACAGCAAGCTGCTTTCCTACCCCAAACATAGTTTGTGACCAAATAATTGAGTTCCGGGGGTGGAAGAAAACTAATTCCTTCATTTTATTTCCCAAAGTGAAGGCAGTGGAGTCTTTCAGCAATCTTCTAAACAAAGTCTGTTTGATTCATGTAAGATGTCACGAGGAGGGCCATTTACAGAAGACAAAGTGGAAGATGTGAAAGCTCTTGTCAAGATTGTCCCTGTTTTCTTGGCTTTGATACCTTACTGGACAGTGTATTTTCAAGTGAGTGGTGACAAACAGGTTTAATTTCCTTTACCTCCCTGTGAAATGTGACCCTGGCACCCCTTGGGGCCATCACTGAA
>NW_017732305.1:744395-745557 GCF_001890085.2 Hipposideros armiger | reverse complement strand
CTTAAAGTTTCTCAGGTGAGACTAGAGTAGGTCTGAGGGGCTTCTTCAAGTCTCCTTAAGAAAGGAAAAAGGAGGTGTGTGAATTTGTTAGCTTTCCTTTTTCCCTTAGAAAATGGGGAATGTGTTCTTTAGTTACTAACATAATAAATGCGTAATGAGAACTTGAGGAACTCATAAAAACCAGTGCAGCCCCGGAACCCCCCTGGGGCGGCGCGTGTCTGGTCTTGATTGTGTCGCACACTTACTGTGTGTTTGCACAAATGGAGTCCTGTTATGTGGGCTGACTTGAGCCCGATGAAGAAAAGCTAAGTGGAAGGAGAGCGGGAAGGTACAGTAACAGCCATGCGCGTTCGTAAGGAGGAAAGCCGGCAGCGCAGGGACTCGGCGTCCCACGTGGAGACGCAGTTCCATCACCCCAGGAAGTCCACTTGCTGTCTGCGAGGGCGTGGGGATGGTCTCCCTGTGGTGTGTGACACAGCTGGCCCTGTCGCCTGCTGTAAGCACCCTGATGTATCACGAATATCCTTCCGTGTCAGACGCTCAGCTGCCATCCTTTATTGTTGCATATTTAGGGTCCTCATTCTCACCGTTACGGGCGTCACTGCAGTGAAATATCTGCTGCTCAGATCACTGCGACCTTTCACGGCCGGCGATGCAGGGGACACAGTGAACGTCCCAGGCTGGAGCCGTGTGCTGCACGCTGTCGGCTCGGGGTTCTGGGCGGGAGTCCGGCCCGGGCTTCCGGGATCTAGGCAGAGCCCGAGGGCCTTTTCCTGGGTCCTAGCTTCTTAGAGCTAAGAACCACAGGTCTGCAGCGAGTTTGCAAAGATTTTATTGCATAGTCAGCCCATGGTCATCAAAAATGTGTGGGGGGGATTCATCCCCCCGCCACCCAGGTACAATCGCTTTGCAGCTTCCTACAGCATTCCCTGTTACAGCTAAAGGACCTCTTTTTAAACCGGAAAGGAACAAGCTATTCCCACAGTTTACAGCCTTCTGTTTCTTCATGCTACATACGCACCATTTTCTGTGTCAATTACAAATTCAAACTGTGGTTTATTCACAGCTACCTAATCTTTCATTTTTTAATGTACTGTCATTTTTGAAAACCAGCCCTCTGTTAGTAAATGGCGGCTGATCCCAGCCCTTGTTTAACCCACAC
>NW_017732305.1:741400-742245 GCF_001890085.2 Hipposideros armiger | reverse complement strand
GACACTGGCCGGTTAGGATGGAGGCCACGAGGACACGGGTCTCTGTCCCCTTCGTCCACTGAATCACACGCGGTCGTTGGCTGTGTCAGTGATGCCTTTGGGTCTCCAGTGACAACCCTGGCCCCAAACAAGGCCTTATTTTTTATCTGCTTATCCTGACAGGAACCGAGAAAAGATGCGTTCCTGTCAGTTTTTGCACTGTTTCTAGCCAGTGGTGGTGGTTTACTTAGGGAAGCGTATGGCTCATGTCTCCTCGGGGGTCACTGCGCTGTCCCTAGGAGATGGCCCTTCGGCTGGGGTCACGTGGGGTCCTTCCGACCCGGGGGAAGCCCGGGCGCCGCCTGCCTCCCAGCCCTGCTTCCTTGTCTCTGCACAGCGGGCGGTGTTTCTGTCTCAGGCTCTGTGACCAGGGCACACGGTGGCCCCTGTGCAGTGTCACCGAGGGTGCTGCTCATGCCTGCCGTGCCCTGGGCAGCTCTGTCACCCCCTCTTCCCGTCCTCACGGCTGCTGGCCTGAGGCACCTCGGCCCGCCCCTTCTGTACCTGTGACCTTTGGGTCCCTTGTCTTCACCAGTGTCCAGTGTTGTTCTGCTTCTGGGCCTGACGTGAGCTCATGTCTTCAGTTGAAGAGTCGGGCCCAGTTCCCTGCTCCACTGATGATTCCTGCGTCTTGCGACACGTTCGTTTGTGCTCATGCTTCCGTGTCTTTCCCAGTGTCGGTCCTGCCTCTTCACTGCCCCTCCTGTCTCCACAGGAGCCCAGCTGCTGGAGGGAGGGACCCCTCCTTCATTCCCCCTCCCTCCTCCCTCCTTCCTCCTCCTCCTCCCTCCTCCCTTCCCTCCTCC
>NW_017732305.1:727308-740816 GCF_001890085.2 Hipposideros armiger | reverse complement strand
GCCTCCAGGGATGAGGTATGGGTTTCCGTGGGAGCGAGCTGCCGGCCTCCTCACCTTGGTTCCTTGAGTTCCTCTTTGCTTGGACATGTCACTTGAGATGTGGCTCAGGGTGCAGGCCCCACAGCTTCTCGTTGTCACGCCGCCAGCCATGTCCCAGCCTTTCTCATACCCAGGGTTCAAAGGAGTATTTTTCACGCGTACCCCATCACCGGGCCCCAGGCTCCTCGCCTCTCTCATGCAGTTCTGAAATGTATATTTTTATATGCACGTTAAGTCCTGGGGTCTGGATTTCATTTGCAACTAGAGCTCTTTGAAAACCAAACTTGTCAACATTGTCAACCTCAGACCTTGGGCCTCCACACTGTCGCTTCTAAACTTTATTGTGACGGTTCGCCTTTGCGTCTGGGAAGAGTGGCCGTTTCTGCTGTGGCTGATTTTTCCATGCTGACCATGGCTTGCGGGACGAGCCGTCCCTGGTGGTGGCCGTGCCGCTGAGAGCAGACCCTTTCCTTGGCTGCTGAAGGACCTCATTAGTCACAGTTACCATGGTGATCAGCAGTGGATCAGCTTATAGCCCTGACCGCCATGGGACAGTCTCGAAATGTATAACCTACAGAAAAGCAAACAGCACTGTTCTTATCGCAGGGCCCTCGCTTCCCCCGCTCCCCTTTAAGACAAAACAAAAGACGCACAGGTGAGCAGTCGCTATATGAGGATTAGAGTAAACGCACTGTGCATCTGTCTTATAAACACCGCATGAACCACGTTGGACGTGACCCAGTGTCGCAGCGACCTGCCAAGGAAGCTGGAGGCGGGGGAAGCCCTTCCGCTGGGGTTCAGGGAGCTGTGTGCGTCGGCCCACACGGGTTTCACAGTGAACACCTGGTAGCAGACATCTGGTTGTTTAATTTAATGTCAAATGTTAACCAACAAACGCTCTACTGACCGACCTATGAATTCTAGGGATTTTGGAAAGCAAAAGGCTGGACCTTGTTAAACAGAGAACCATCAACCAGACCATCGGGAACGTCGTGTATTTCGCCGCCGACCTGCCCATCTGGTGGCAGGTCCCTCAGTACGTGCTCATCGGCATCAGTGAGATATTTGCAAGCATCGCAGGTAAGCTTCCAAGGCGGTGTTGTTGGGGACGTCGGGTCAGAACGCGACAAAGCCGTGCCGCTGTCTTGCTGTGTTGAATATGCTGAGACAAAGACGGCCTTTTTGTGGTTTTGGTGGGCAGGTATGGTTCAGAGTATGAACTGGTAAGAAAAAGTGGCTGGGGTTCTCCTTTTGTGGTAAAATCAGCTTCCCAAAAACATTTCCATGAAAGTCCCCTGCCACCTTAGCGGGGCCACCGGAGAGGGAGAAAGGGCCTCCCTGCGGCGAGGTTTCGGCCAGGCCTGGCTGCCCAGCCTCAGGGCACAAATGACAGTCCCAGCTCGGCCTTTCAGTTCAGACTCGCAAGGAGATGCGCCTGGTTTTGAGAAGCTCTCCTTTCCCCACGGAGCCTGCTGGTCGGGGCAGGTGGGTTCTGTGCAGACCGCTTCCAGCTGCTGGCGGGGGGAGAAAGCCAGTGACAAGCGGGAGCTGGCCGGGGGCACGGGAAGGCGGCGGCTTCCACCCCCACACACGCCGAGTGGGCTGATGGATCTGTGAGGGGATAAATCACACGGAATGGGCCTTCCCTTAGAGTCCATGGCAGATCTGCGCGTCTGGTTATTATAAAAATCTGAATTTATAGCTGTGCCTGCTGGAATTGTTTTAAAATATATTGCCTTTAAAATAGAATTCTTAAGTAGGTTCCCCATTTTAGTGTATCTACTGTGTTTTCATACTCCCATTAGTTGAGACGATAGGAAAATGTTGCTTCTCGACCTTTCTTTCCATAAAGACCGAAAAAGTCTATGAGCTGACAAATCACATGTTACCTTGAAGCTGGAGCGCAAGGAGCTGTGTGCGTCCTCGCATCTTGTAGGACCTATTGTGGTGACAGGACAAACAGCCACTTATTCTTGAATTCCCGTAAATACTGTCCTCCAAGCAGGGGAGGGAGTCACACCTGCTTCAGGCTCTTAAGTCCCCACAGTGAGCTGTGCTTTCCTGCCACGTCGGGGCAGTTAGGGCGGCAGCTGGCGTCCCTGCCCTCACCACACCACGTTGTTCCCACAGGTCTGGAGTTTGCCTACTCGGCTGCGCCCAAGTCCATGCAGAGCGCCATCATGGGCCTGTTCTTCTTCTTCTCTGGCGTCGGGTCCTTCGTGGGCTCGGGGCTGCTGGCGCTGGTGTCCCTCAGGGCCATCGGGTGGATGAGCAACCACACGGACTTCGGTGAGGCCGGCGTCCCGGCTCAGCAAGTGACCGCTGCCGGGACCCCGGGCGCTCGGGCTGCGCGAAGGGATGGTGGGGTGGGAGTGCTGGGCTGTCCCTGTCCCTCCCATCCGGGCGCGTCCTGCTGTCCCCGCGCCTGGCCAGCCTGGGAATGTCCTCCGTCGGAACACGCCTCGTCCACCTTAATGTCCATGTCGCGGTTTCCTTTACGGATGTCCGTCCGTGGGGCGGTTTCTTCCCCACAGTACCTTTTAGTTTTCTGTTAAAACAACAGATACGCGCCCTCAGCGCCGTTTCTCAGTAAACAAACGTCACTCGGCCCGATCCCATGGGGTTTCTCAGCTGAAGCCAGTGGGTGGCACATGGGGCGCTGGACACATGCCCACAAGAGGCAAGTGTGCTGTGTCCAGGTCACGTCCCGGTCAGGGCAGCTTCCCTGTGGGCACGGAGGCCTCGCCTTCAGGTGCTCTCACTGCGTCCTGCTGCTCGGTGTGCTGTCCAGAGAGGCAGACCCCACAGCACCTCAGGACTTGAAGTGGGGACGCCAGCTGCGGCTTCACGGCCCCCCGCTCTGCCCTCGGCCTAATGGCAGTTGGGGAGGAAACGCAGCGTGAATCAGACCGGGACATGCTACCGCGCCCTGCCCGATGTTGGCTTCTGCGGGCAGAGCACACGAAGGCGACTGTTTCACTCTCCCCAAATGTCCTGGACAGAGAAAAGTAACAAGGAAAAGGAGGCTTGGGGGACATTTTTTCGCGCGGCCAGTTTTTCCCAGCTTGCCGTGCAGTGTCACACGTTGCACCGATGGTCACCTCGTTCCCTTCAGCCCTGTCTGGATTTCCCTGAGGATGAGGAAAGACATGGGTCGCGTCCCTGCGTTCCTGTCAGGGGCTCTGGGAACGCCCCCTTCCCCTCCAGGAGGGACGAGGGCCCTGAGGAGCGGGCGGGGTCCCGGCGCAGACCCCAGCCCGCAGCCCCCGTTAGAGACACGGCTGACTTCCGGTGGCGTTCTGCAAAGGCTGGGAAAGCGAAATGCTTGTGTGTTTTTGAATTACAGATACACGGTGGTTTTCTTTTTTTCCTGACCACAGTTAAAAGTCACCCTGACTTAGTAGGAACCAAGTTAAATAGGTAAAATCTTTTAAAATGCCTCACGGGCTTCTTTGTTTCGTTTTCCAGGTAACATTAATGGCTGCCATTTGAACTATTACTTCTTCCTTCTGGCCGCCATTCAAGGAGCCACCCTCCTGCTTTTCCTCATTGTTTCTGTGAGATACGACCGGCAGCGATCCCGAGCGAGCAGGGTGCCCGCCAGCAGGAGGGCCTCGCGTCTCTGAGGTCCACGCGGGGTCCCACAGGTGACGGGGAGGCAGGGTCTTAGGCCGCCGTGCGTGTCTGCCTTCCCTAAAGCTTGCGTGACTCGTGCGCTGCTGTCTCCTTTCTTCCCCGGATGAACTAGGTAAGTGCCTTACTGGCTTGTCTCCGGTGACGCGGGGCCTCCTGGAGAGGGCCACAGAGGTGCGTGGCTGCTGCCTAGAAGTGAAGGCCGCGGTGTCCATCCGGCCGCTGGCTTCCCCCTCGGCGACACCCACACACGGAGCCCGCACGGTCCCGGGAGGCTGCACGCGCCTCGCCTGGCGTCTTAGCATTTCCCGCGGTGCACTCGCTTCCTTCCCACGCACCGTGCGAGCTGTTTTCCTTTTTGATTCATAAGCATCTCATATTGAAGGACGGGAGGACTGTTAAGAGAGAAGTGTGGTCAGACACTGCGGAGGCTTGTGTGCAGGACGTGGGCGTGTTTCTTTCTGAGCCACACATCTTGCCATCGCCACATTCTTTGGTACCTGCTTTGAAGGAAACTAATGTTTTAAACTGTGACATTGCTTTTCTTCCTTCGTAAGAACCTGCGTTGAGAACTATTTAAGAGCATGTCTGCTATCTAAGCTGCAAAGCTACTTAAAGACTGTTCCAGCTCGCCGAGTCAGTCCTGTCAAATGTCACCGGGGTCCTCTTCGCGGGAGGGGCTACAAAGAAGGTTCTTCTGGGCAGAACTAATGAATGAAAAACAATGGGAAGTGTTAAATGTGAACTTGAACTGTTTGGCTAGTCACCAACTTTTGTATTGTTATTTTACACGTACGTGGGGTTCTGATTTTGTTAAATAAACTATTCTTTATTTGTTGCTGTATTTTTGGTATACCGTTATTACTAAAAGCACCTCAGATTTGAGACCCATTAACTGGTTCTTTGCGTGGGTTTTCCACAGCCATCGTTTCTTTGGCATTTACATAACGTCACGAGGACCCACGAGCTGTCACATTGAAGGCATAAAATTCCCCAAGTCAGGAATTGACAGAAAATCACGGTGAAGTACCTGGTCCTCACGCGACTCAGGTTTCCCGAGGTGGTGACTCTAAAGCCTGCTCTGGATTCAAATATACTTCTATTCAGAGAAAACACACAAACACAAAAACCCCTTTCTTTTATTCTTATTTTTTGGTCATAACGAAGTATAGGAAAACTACAGAAAAACACGAGGAAATCTTGACCGGTGGGGTTCAGACAGGCTGAGGACAGGCGCCCCTCCGCGGAGCGCCGGTTCCCACGGGCTGTAGTGTGAGCTGGCAGGAGCTGGCGGGACCCCACCATGCTCTGCGGGCCTGATGCTGGTGTGGCTGGGAGCTGTGGTGACATAACCACACCGCATGTCACCCCACCTCCGCACCATGGGTCACCCTTCTCTACACCATGGGGGTGACTCGCGTCTCCAATCTCCAACCGGGGCCCGCCTCCGTGGGTCGGTGGGCTCACCCCATCACCCTCCTTGCACACAACCCCCTTGCCTAATGATGGTATCAGTGACCAGTCTGGAAGAGCTTGTCACCCACGGGGGCCCCCGCATTGAAAATGAACAAGTACATGTGTATACAGGGCAGCTGGCCAGCGGCTGGGACAGGGCAGTCGAGGTTGGGGCCCTGTAGTTAGACATGGTGGCACGTGGTCCCTCGGGGAAGGCGGGCTCTTCACAAAGCTACTTAAATTTCTCACAAGTGGGCACCAGACCATGTTTTATTTTCTACTCTGTACTCTTCCCAGGTGGAAATTCAAATCACCTGAAAAAGCCAATCCCTCCACGCCCCCAAGACCTCCACGTCCCAATCCCTGGAGAGTGGGTGACCTTAAAGGGGACTTTGCAGATGCCACGAAGTTAAGGATCAGATGGGGAGGTGACCCTGGGTCACCTGGGTGAGCCTTGACATCGGAGTCCTTGTAAACGAGAGAGGGAGGCAGGACGGCCAGGGTTCAGACATGGTGAGGACAGGAGAGGTCACAGAGGTCGCAGGCTTTGGAGATGGAAGCAGGGGCCGCGAGCGGAGGAGCTGGGTGCCTCTAAAACCCGAAAAAGGCCCAGAGAGGATTCTCCCCAGGGCCTCCAGGGGGAACGCTGCCCGCTGACTCCTCTGTCGGCCCAGGCTGCTGGGACAGCCCCACAGATGGGCTCAAACAACCAGCAGATTTCTCACAGCTCTGGAGGCTGGAAGCCCAGACCTGGAGCCAACACGGGCGGGTTCCCGGCTTGCAGATGGCCGCCTCCCAGCTATGTCTTCACACGGGTGGGGACAGAGGGTGGGTGAGGTGGGGAAGCCAGCTCCCTGGTGCCTCTCCTTATAAAAGCATTAAATGCCATCATGGGGACCCCTCCCTCATGAGCTCAACTAAACCTAACTACCTTCCAGAAACCTCATCTCCAAATACCATCATTCTGGGGATTGGGGCTTCGCCATGGGAATTTGGGGGAGGCGGCACACAGTACATGGCACCCCGTGAGCCCCCGTTCACACGTCTGACCTCCAGGATTATAATAAGTGTGTGTTGTTTTAGGCCTGCAAGTTTTTGGTAATTCGTTACAGCAGCAGCAGGAAACGAACACAGGGCGTGGATTTGAACGTAGTAAGATTTCTCAGCCACACTCACGTGCTTTGTATTTTGAAGATACAGAACTAAATGTTCCCTAACAGGTAGCTTGACGCTCTGTCCTCAACCTTTTGCATTTGGGAAAATCGGGGCCTCTGTCCCAGCCCCTCCGCTGACGGCAGGGTGGGGCTGTCCTTCCACGGGGCTGAGATTGGCACAGAATGTAAGAAGCGGCCCAAACCTCAGTCATCAAATAATACATTAATGCACTATGTCCAAGTCAGAATGGATGTGAAAAACCCATGATGAACAAAAGACTGTAATGTTAGGTAACGGCAGGATTTTGTCCCTGCTCTCAGGAGACTCAGCCTCGCCCTGCCCCCGCATCCCCACTATTGTTCATTTCCAGCAGGTGACACGCACAAGCCCAGCTGAGTACACTGACCCATTGCAAACGGCGGATTTATCTAAAGCACCCTCAGTGCGACAGACAGCATCACATCTATGCGCCTCCTTTGTCACTTCTTTGTCATTCCCAGGGCTGAAGGGGTGTGGACACACCAGGAGTGTCAGAGGGGCCTCCAGGGAAGTTACACTTGCCGCTTAAAACTTTAAGCCCAAGGGCCGGCCGAGTGGCGTGTTGGTTAAGAGCTGGCTTGGGACACCGGCTCTGAGCAGCACACATGGGGGCCAGTGACACTGCCCTCTACAGCTAAGATGCTGAACAACAGCTCAATCTGGAGCTGGGCTGCCGTGAGTCGCCAGCGACAGTGTAGGCTGCAGTGGGCTGCATGAGCTACCACGAGTGGCCATCCAGTGGCCGGCGACCGATCTGCCTCACCCGGGAAGAGTGCAATGATAATACCAACATGGGCCATTGAAGCAACGTCCTCCACAACTAGACTGAAGAACAAAACGACAGCAACTTGTCTGTTCCCCTCCCCAATTCCCCAATAAAATCTTTAAAAAAAAATCAAAAAAACCTTTAGCCCGAGCCACTCTGCTGAAGCCCCAGGAACCTCTTGCTTACTGCTCGTCAGGGCTCAGGTGTTTCAACGCCATAAACCAAAGCGCAGAGGCAGCAGTGTGCAACGTCCAGACACCCTGATCAGTGCAAACCGTCGCTCACCGGGCGTCGGGATGCGACCGAGACAGAAAAGTCAGGGAAGGAGACTCACTAGCGTAGATCAGAGATCACGTCCACGCCCCGTGCGTATCCTTCATTCACCCAGCACACACCCCTCGGCCACCGGCTGCGTGCACGCTGGCTTAGACGTGGGGGATGCGGCCATGAGCAGACCAGCTGCCCAGGAAGGAGCTCACGGTGCACGGAGGGAGCCAGCCAGTCAGCATGGAAGCAAACGATAACATTTCACAGAGTGGAAGGGTTATGGCAAAGACAACAGAAGATGGGGGTGCAGGCATGACCCCCATGGTGGGGCAGTGAGATGCTGGGAAGATGGCCAAGCACTTCTCGGCCGGACCCACCGCTCTCGCCTGCCCTGCCATCTATTGGCCGAGACGTAGAACTGCAGGCTGTTTCCAAAAAGGGCTCAGATGCTTGGAATGCCTCTGATTGAGGAAAAACGTGGTTTAAGGGTACAAACCGGGAACCAGGAGAGAAACAAGCCCCGGAGAGAGAAGGTACAGCACAGTGACTTCAGCCAAGGAGTCTGGATTATACACTTCCAAGTTCACGAGGCCATTTTTCTGCTGCCTCCTGGGTTCAAAGGCAACGGAAGGGTTGAGAGCTGCCTACGCGCGTCAGGTCCCTTTGTCTCCAGTTCGTTTCACGTTCTCGCACGGCCACTGAGGTGAAGCACAAGTGTGGCGTTTCACAGCGTGACAGGGGTTTCCGTGAGTGCGGATTTGCTCCTGTGACCCAGCGAGGGCCCCACGCAGGGCCTGTCTCGGGAGTCGTGCCCGGCTTTGAGCGAACAGCCGAGTCTGTGCGCCTGTGTCCCCCCTCGGAGTGCCACGCACAGGGGCCTGCCAGCAGCAGACCGGGGCCTTACAAGAAGCCATGAGCCCGAGTGGGAGCCGTCCTGGCATCGGTCACGTCTCTCCAGATGGGCTTCCACTTCCCCAATTCACAGCCAGGGTGAGGACGGAGCAGCTGAGGGCACCCCGGTTCTCACTACCATGTCATCTATGCCCCGGGGGTGGTACGGTCACCGCTGTCACTGTGGTCCCTCTCAGGCCAGAAGGAGCCCCGCACAGACCAGAGGGGGTTAGGGATTCAGACCTGGCTGGACTGTGCCTCTGCGTGAGCCGGGGACCCCTGGGCGACCTGGAACAGGGGACTGAGATGCTCTGACGAGGTCTTGTGAGAATCACTGCTCAGGGCGCCCAGGAGAGCTTCTCGGGGTGAAGCACAGACTTGGGGACCTGAGGCACAGGGGGGACTGGGCAGGAAGGTTTGCCATCCTGTCTACTTGCTGTGTGGTGACTTTCATGCCCCGTGCCCCGAAATTATCCTGGGATGCTCGGGGCGGGGGGGGGAACGACACACCCCACATTTGGGCCTAAAGGACAATAGCATGTCACTCTGAGGGTGTTTGACGGGGAGAGAGAACCAGCGCTTCGCAGATGGGGGCAGCAGCCCCGGAAAGCTTGGGGCGGGAAGAGCCCAGGACCCGCTCCTCCTGTGTCTGAGGAGGACACTTCATCCCTCTCCCCAGGGAGGGCGACTGGCGGGGACCGTCCAGAGCAAGACGCCAGGGAGAGGGTCAGCTTGGGAGCACTCCAGGCTTTGAAGAGGATTTGTGTGGACTGACAAATTGGTTTTCTTCTACTGATAGACCTGTACCAGCTATTCAAAACTGACTTTCAAAAAGACAGTGTTTTCTAAAACATACCCATCACATGTTTGTGTACATTACAGAAAAATGTTATAGTCTTTATATTAAAACTTCATTATTACATTTTGTATAAAATGTTTCATGTTAATGTAAAAATAATATAAGCAGGCTAATTATTTTTGGTGCATGGATTAGTATGTATTAGTCAGGGTTTTCCAGAAAAACAGAACCAGTCATGTTTCTCTCTCTGTATCTATCTTTATCTCTATACTTATCATCTGTCGATCATCTATCATCTATCAATCTATCTATTATCTATCTATCATCTATCAATCTATCATCCATCTATCAACCTATCATCTATCTATCAATCTATCATCTATTTATCAATCTATCACCTATCATCTATCAATCTATCTATCATCTATCAATCTATCATCCATTTATCCAGTACATAGTCATATCCTTTCATTAATCTCTCAGTCATATATGTCTCTAATACTACACCACAGTTATTTTTCTAAAGAATACATTTTAAAATATAATCTAATATTGGGTCGTCGGGAAAGTCATGACGCATTTTTGCATTGAAAAACGTAGAAAAATATGTCATGACTTTCCCGACAGCCCAATAGAAGCTTCGAACCAGTGCTGCTACATCAAGGATATTTTTATGATATTTTAAATTATTGAAATTAATAATAATATATTTAGCCTAGGTATTTTCACAGGCAGTGTCCCTTTTGCCTCCGTTCCGAAGGCCTTTCTTGGACAAATATTTTTGCAACATGAAACCTATCAAATAAATGATCTCTACTTAAGGTTTCTTTTCCTATTTTAACCAAATCTGGGTCCTGCAAAATTATAGGCTTTTCCCATGGTCCTCCATTCTGACACAAAATAGAAACTTTCCTAATTAGATATAGGCGTTCAGAGCACAATGCTATGATTCTGAAATGAAATCTCACTGTCGCTCTGCTCTGTGCCCGCCATGTTTCTGTAAAAATCAGCCTCAGTGTCTTCCTGCCTTCTGCTCCCCGCACCCCCCCCAACACACACACACACAATGACCTCAATTTGCTAAAATCTTTAAAAGTGAAGGTTTGCTTGCAGGGCTCCATGGTTTGAATGCTCTGATTAAAGAGTACGGATGTAATGCTGCCTGCATCTCACGTTTCTACAAGTTCAATGCCGTTCATTATGGGACACTTGGGCTGGCTGGCAAGGCGGGTCCTGTGACGGAAGGGTGGCTCTGCGGGACAAACAGGCATGCTGCCAGGGCGAGTTTTCCTCCCTCTGCTCACCTCCACGGACACATCGGGAGGTCCACTTACTCTGGACGTGTAGAAACAGATCTAAACGTTTGCAGCTAGAGCTTTGTATTCGTTATTTGTGCTGCGTAACAAATCACCCCCAAACGGAGCCGTTTGAAAATAGCACGCGTTTATTACATCACCGTTTCCCGGGGTCAGGAGTCCAGGCGGCGCATGGCTGGGTCCTGTGATTAGGGCTGAAACGGAGGTGTCGGCGGGACTGCCAGCATCTAAGGGGAGGATGGGCTCCCAGCAGCCCCAGCTTCTCCCCGGCTGTGCGCTGAGGACTTGGGTTGCCCGCTTGTGGCTTCTCCATGGGTGTCCACAATGCAGAGTGAGAACGAGAGATGGAGCGAGACAGGGGACAGAGTCACAACACAAAGCAGCATCCCCTTGTAGGACACCCGGAGGTGGTGTCCCCTCACTTCTGTTCTCCATCCAGCCCACACTACAGGGGCAGGAATTACACAGGGCCTTGAGGACAGGAGGTGGGGTCCTTGGGGTTCACCGAAGGGGCTGCCAGCTGGAAGGGGCTCCTGGGGCGGGCGAATGGCTTTCTCTCCTTCCACTGCTTTCCAGAGTGATTCGTTCTTGCATTAGAAAGAGGAAGGAAATAACCCATCCTTCAATCGCCAAAGGGTTTGTATTTGACAAATTGAAAAGAAACATCAGAAAAACAATAGGTGGCATTTCTGTCTTTTCCCTTTGAGGGTTGTGCTTCATGGGACCCGAGGTGGCTCCGTCCCTCTCCGTGTTTCTGGCGGTGACCCTCGGGACAGGGGCAAGGCTTAGGGCCTCTCAGGCCAGGGGGCTGCACAGCTGCTCCCACCTGCCCACCTAGGTTTCTTCCAGAGAAAGCTGCTTTGCGAGCACGCTGCTCATCACAGACCCTCCCCGGAGGAGGCAGCCAGGGAATGTGCTGGTTTGGTTCACCTGTGACCACGCCGCCGATGGAGAGCGCCTGGGACCATGTGAGCACTGAGAAGGTCCTCTCTCCAGCAGGGTGACCCGGGTCCCCAGAAGGCACCCCGGAGTCACGCTTATTCATGACTCCCAGCTGGGGGCCGGTGTCTGAAGGTGCATAAGGCGGGGAGAGCCCTGTTGGAGGCGGCCTCGACAGTGCCACCCTAGTGTCCGAGGCCCAGTGAGTCTTCGGAGCAGGTCTATATGTTGCTTTGAGAACCACCTGCGAACCTGTTTCTCTCCTGAGCCCCATTCTGAATTTCATGAAAAACCTTCCGTCTCCTACAAAACAGCTCCTTTCCTCTCCCTCCCGCCTTCTCCCCCTTCCATGCCTCCCTCTCTCCTGCACCTTTCTTTCCTCCTAAGCCACATCTGCCCCCGTCCACATACGACCTCCTGGAGTCCAAATCGGGGCTGTGTGTGTCTTTGCTCCTCACACACACGTGCTGTGCACACAGTAGGTGCTCAGCGCACAGTTGTAAATCCACCAGTGAGCCGTCTGCTGGGAGGAGAGGTGACATTTCCCGGCAGGCCTCATCAGGAGGCTGACCTGACCTGCTGAGGCCTCCATGTCCCCCTAAAGGCTGGGCGCCTGGGAGGGGGACTATCAGGGATGAGAGGACCCTGTGCTCTCCCCACGTCTATAAAGCCACCCCCCCACCCCCGTCCTGGCCCCAGGCCCACAGCGAGCCAAGCCGTGGGGTTCCCCGCAGACCTTCAATGAAGAAGGACCGTTTCTTTGCCACAATGGTCACACCTCCATTCCAGCCTCTCACTCTGGATTGCCACATGAGGAGCAGTCGGGGCACCCACAGCCCCGACGTCGGTGGACGCCTCCTCAAAGCGATACAACGCTGAGTGCAGACACACGCCTTAAAACACCGGTCAGGACACGTGGCTGGGGCGCCCGAGCGCGGGAGGAAGGTTTAGGGGTTTTTAGCTTTAAAACGTCCAGCAGAGCCCCCCGTGACAGGCTGCTCCCAGGGTGTTTTCTCTGGCCTTACCCCCCGTGCTTCCGGCTCGGCCCAGTTCCTACTGCCCTCAGCCTCCCTCCCCCTATTGCAGGGGAAGAAGTCACGTAGCTCGTCAGGATCTAGGTGTTCCAACCCATGGGGGCCTTTCCTTAAAGAGGCCGTCTCACACACACACACACACACACACACACACACACACACACACACAAAAAAAAAAATCAAAGAGGGAACAGCAGGGGGTCTTAGAAGGTTCAGGTTTTAACTGTGGCTCCTAGTAACAGGCCCCGAGCAGACGCCACATCACAGCAGACGAAACACGTCTGCCGGGAGACCCGGCATGGTATGGCCAGGTGCAGAGGGCAGGGTGTGTGTGTCCATGTCTGTGTGTCTGTGTGCACATGTGTGCGTGTCTGTGAGTGTGTATCTGTATGCGTGTGTGGGGATGACTGTGAGGTCTGCATGTGCCTGCGTGTGCACAAATCAACTCACTTACAACCTGGGGACACAGCCTCAGGGTTTATTCCCGGGGACGTCTAAACCCATGCAAGTTCTTCCTGGGAGAGTCACTCCAAAGCCTCAAACATTGGTCATTAAACAATCTCCCAGAGGCCCGATCAGCCCTTTCATTGTCCTTCACCAAAGGAGAAAAACGCGGCCCTCTAAAATGGTAACATCTTCTTGTCACCGCAAGCCAAACTGCTTTATAATAAAAGGCAAAATTCCTTTACTGTATGCAGACCTCAAGTTATTCACTTTCATTGCTCAGAAATTTTATATGCCCCTAACACATGGAAAGCGGGCATCAATGGCCCATAATCCTTTAAAATGAGAAATCTTATATTTTCTTGCCTACGATAAAAAGGCCCTGCTCTTGGAGGAGCGAGGTGTTTTCCTGCAGGCGTCAGGGTGAAGGTCGCTCGTTTGCTGGCAGAGAAACACGATGCCTGTAATAGGTGAGCTCAGCCTGCGGGGGGGGGGAAGGCCTGGAGCTGGACGGCTGGGTGTGAAGTTGGGGGCGCACAGACCTCCTGGGACCCTGTGTGAGGCCGTTCCCGCTCACCTGGCCCCACTGTTGTCTCTCTCCACTGCTCCCCCCAGACGGGTTCCCATTTCAATCCCTGTGGTTTGGTGCCAGGAATTCAACTATTTTTTAAAAGATTTTTATTGGGGAATTGGGGGATGGGAACAGTGCTGGGGACTTGGGGGACAGGGAA
>NW_017732305.1:720985-722543 GCF_001890085.2 Hipposideros armiger | reverse complement strand
CCTGGAGGGTCCAGGAGAACATCCCCGTCTGGTTGGCCCTCAGCTTGAACACACCTGAAGAGTCCCTCTGACCAGATAACATATTTGCAGGTCCCCGGGTTGAGGACATGTAGGTCTCTCCTCTGCCCATCTCAGGGGACTCTCGCACTATGCTCCCCATGCTCCCGTGTTAGGAGGCGGGGCCCCCATCTCCAGGCCGCCCACCTGCTGCCTGGCTGCGAGGACGCTGGCCATCAGGGAAGATCCCCCGCCTCACAGGGCACAGAAAGGAGAGTCGCGGCTGGTTTGCCGTGGCTCAGGGGTCGTCACCCCAAGTTGACAACAAGACCTAAGAGACTGGAGCAAGGCAGTCACCACCCACGGCACGGGAAATGAGTGTCCACAGCACACGCCGTGTCCCGCCCCAAGTCCCACGAGGCTGGCGGCTGCACACACACTGGGTGGCACCACAGCTGGAGTACCGAGGGCCAAGGACCAGGGCCTTGGTGGCAGCGTGGGGAGCGGGCAGCTGCCCGGTGGTCCCTCTGCGGGCACCTTGGCCTTCTCAGTTGCCTACCTGGGAAGTTACTGAGGTTGCTCCACTTCAGGGGACCACACGCCTCACAGCGAGGACACAGAGCAGCTCCACGTGGGACCCGGCCTCCCCAGCCTGTGCGTGTGACCCAGGGGACTCGGAGACATTCACCCGGGTGTAAGCAGTGTGAGCAAAGCTTGCCCGGAGCCGCCTTTGGCGTCTGCTGGTTGGCAGACGAGGCTCAGCTGCTGGTGGTGGGCGTGGTCCTTCCCAGGTGAAGTCAGGTCAAGTTCTTGCCAGGAGTGGGTCAGGGGGAGGTGCGTCTGCACCTGGGCTGGGGCCTGTCTAGGCTGTACGGGTCCCTAGCAGGGGTTGGTCTCCGCATCAGGCCAATCAGCTCTGTAATGCTGGACGCACTCCTGGAAACAGCTTCCGGCGGGTTCCCTCATCCCGCAAGGATTCTGTGAGCTTCCCAACAGCCTCGAAAGAGACAGTGTTGAACTCAACAGCTAGAGTCAACATCTGATCCTGGTGAATGAGAAACTTGATCTTCCAGAAATCGATCCTTAAAACATTACTGTTGGCTGCTGGACTGTTTCCTCTTGTCTGTTGTGGTGGGGCACTGTAGAGGCTGGCCTACCTGGGACCCAGGTGTGCGTGTGAATTTAGCAAAGGAAATTTAGCCAGGTTTTACACCATTTTGATTCCTGCGAATGGTACAAACCGTGTCTCAGGGTCTTGCTGGTTCCGCAAGTAAAAATGCCTTCTCGCCTCCATGGGGCAGGCGGACTCCTTTCCAAAAGGCACCAATCCCTCTGCGAACCCCTCTAACCTGGTGTCGGCACAGGCGTCAGCGGGGATCAGAGAGGAGAATGCTGTTAACATTTCCTGTCTCCGACCAGGAGAGCCCAGCCTTCAACCGCTATTGACTCACCTCTTTGTGCGAGGTTGCTGCTGGCTCTGAGGGAGGCTGACTGTGACCTTATGAGCTCTCCTGGCGCTGGCGCCCTGAGCACATGCCACACAGAGCTCCTGCCCCAAAGC
>NW_017732305.1:715356-720830 GCF_001890085.2 Hipposideros armiger | reverse complement strand
GAGAGAAGTGAAAAGTGAGATTTGCTAGCTTCTTAAAGACAAGATGTCCCAACCACAGAAATACGAGCGAGGGCAAGAAGACATGACAAAATACACGTCCAGGTCTGTTCAGCGACCTCCAATCCTCTGCCGGGTACACGAGCATCTTCTTGCTGAGGAGCAGGGCGCCAGGAGAGAACAAGGAACAGGTGCTCACAGTCGTCTCTGCCTCTAGGAAGCAGACGGGCAGGTGTGGTGCATGCCCTGTCCTGGGCCTGCAGGTGGGCCCCACGCTGGGTCTGAACGGCATGGATTCTCTGAGTGCCGAGCTGTGTGGTCAAGCTGTGCCGTCTCCATCTCCTCCCAGGGCTACACCCGTTCTCTCTTTTTCTGGTAACAAAACCGTCTACTTTTTCGGGGAGGGAGTGACCACACTTTTAGTCTAAAGCTCCCCTTGGCTCTGGAGGTGGGCATCTGTCTGGCCCAGGCCATCAGGGCATCAAACACCTTGAGGCACGGCGGTGGATTGAGCAACAGACACATCATGCAATGGTCTAAAGAGTCAACTCTTGAGTATTTTTATTAGTATCTTTTGGATGGCTAGCAACAAGAATGGCTCTTCCCACTGGCAGGACTGAGAAGTTACAAAGCAAGTCAGACACTCCCGGTGGCCATCTTTCTGCTCAGTGTGGACATAACACAGAGAAAGGCAGAACCGAGGACCGCGTTGGAGCGCCTGGATCCAACCGTGCCTGAAGCTCCTGGTCCCTCATTTCAGCTCGCCACCTCTCCTTCTATTCTTAAGCCATTTCGAGTTGGATTTCCTACTGCTTGGGACCAAAGGAGGCCCGCCCCTTACAGCGATCATGCAATACTCCCCGTTCTTTCTCTCCCTTCCTTTCCTATCTTGTCATACCCTCACCTTTTCAAATTCTGCTGTTTTCATCTGTTTTCCACTCAATTTTCGAGCTCTCAACTAGTGATATCGCAATGTCTCTTTTGGGACCATAATGGATGAGTCAGGCACTGGTGTCGTTAAACAGCATTAAAATGAAGACAGACCCGGACTTGATCCTGGCAAAGCTGTTTCAAGCCCAAAGTTGCCTCAGACGCTGTCAAATTAGGCCTNTTCAGCATCTTAGCTGTGGAGGGCAGTGTCACTGGCCCTCATATGTGGGATCCGAACCGGGGCCCTCTGGCGTCCCAAGCCAGTGCTTAACCAACGTCCCACTCGGCCAGCACAGGAATTCAACTATTTTTAAAAACACTGGGATGACACAGTGTGTCCATGTTCTGGGGCTGTCATAACAAAGTGCCACAGTCAAGGGGCTGAAACAGCACACACTGACTCTCACAGCCCTGGAGGCGAAACGTCCAAAATCTGGGGGCGCCTACCAAGCAGGTGCCGGCCGGCCTTGGCGTCTCTGGGTTGTAGACATGTCACTGTCTCTGCTTCCGTCATCACTGTGTCTGCATCTCCCTCTAATAAGGACATCGTCACTGGGTTAGTGCTCACCCATGCGACCATGTCAGGAAAGACCCTGTTTCCAGATAAGGTCACATTCTGAGGTTCCTAGGATAGGAATTTCGGGGCACACGATATTTAGCCCAGGACACATGGTGACAGTTCCATGGATGGTACATGAGGCAAAAACCATGCCTTTGGGGGTCAGGCAAAGAGGTCTTTATGAGAGAGGAGTGTCTTTCTCTGAGGCTGCCATCAGGTCCCCCTTCCTTGTCATTGACCAGAACTGTGTCACGTGGCCCATGCCCCCGCCCCACCCCCTGGACCAGTTTTTGTCAAAAGGGGTGGGAATGGCGTGTGCTTAGCTCGGCCCAATCATGATTCATCGCGACATGGGCACGCTGTCGCTCGCACAAAATCGACACAAACAGAAAGAAGGAATCACTGCCCAGAGGGAACCCGTGTCTGTCACAGGGAGCACACGGATGCCACCCGTTGCCCTCCAAGGGCTGTGAGCTCCTCTGTGCTGCCCTGGGTGTCCCCGTCCTGTGCCCGTGCTCCCTGCCACGTGACTCCACTGCTCCCCGTAGCGGGGTGGAGAGCTTCTTGGGAGGCCACAGCTGTGCAAGCTGGGGCAGCCACACCACAAGGCCCTGTGCAGCAGTGGCCTGAAGGAGACGCTGACACGCACGGCAATGCAGGCGAACACTGGAAACGTTATGCTGAGGGAGAGAGCCCACACACATGGCATAGCGCACGGTGCCATTGATACGGCCTATCCCGAGTAATAAACCTACAGAGACGGGACAGGGACTCGTGGTGGCGCTGGGGTGGGGGCCTGGAGGGTGGGGATGAGGCCAGGGCGGAAGTGTTTCCTGTGGGGGTGACAAGAACGTGCTAACATTGGCTGTGATGGCAGTGTGCCTGTGAGTGTACTAAACCCACGGAAATGTGCACTTCACACGAGCAACTTGCACAGCCTATGAATTATATCTTAAGAGAACTGTTCAAAGAGAGCCAGTACTCTTGATCCAGAGCTATTTCTGTGACTTGCCTTGACCCAAAGGAGACAGAGGAAGAGACCCTGTGTCAGGGTCACAGCTGTCATTTTTCAGAATCCTGCGGGTGACGCGTGTACAAGCGAGCCCCAGCCTGGTAGCCGACAGCCGCCCAATGGCCAGACGTGAGAGGGGCCACCCTACCGCCAGCCCTCGGCCACCTGTCCAGCTGACCACAGACCCACGAGCAACCAGCTAAGAACCCCCCCAGGGGACCATGAACTCAGGATCAATCATGAAATGCCCAGGCACAGTGTTTCAGGCAGCATGTTACTCAGTAACAACTAGTTGCCATCATAACTTTCTTTTAACGGCTTTGTCAAGATAGAAGCCACATGTGTTATAACCCACCTTTCAGAGTCTATAACTTGGTGGTTTTAGCCTATTCCGGGTTGTGCATCCATCGCCACAATCACCTTTAGAACATTTTCGCCATCCAAGAAAGACAGTCAGTGCCCACCAGCAGCTGCCCCTCCCCCGTCCCCTCCCCCAGTCCCTGCTTTCTACCAGGTCACCTGTTTTGGACATTTCATGTAAATGGAACCATTCCAGAGGTGGCTTTCTGTGACTGTCACTTAGCATAGTGTCTTCAGAGCATCATAACTTTTTACCAACAATGTTATCTATTTGCTTCTCTAGTAACTGTCTTTCTCCAAGTAAATGTGAGAACCAGGACCTCAGGGAGTTCACTTGTCTTATAAATGGTGGCACCCACATCGCCCAGAACTGAGCTTTGCACAGAGGACCCTTCCTGAGTGAATGGATGGGTCCGCAGTTTGGAAATGAAAAATCACGTTGACTGAATATTTCAAGGGCCTGAAACGGCACCAGGTTATCAGCTTGTGTGAACCAGGGGGAACGTCTTGGGACGCCGGCGTTACATGGCGGTAGAGGACAGGCTGCCGTGCAGACCAGCCAGCTCCACAGGCCACCTCTGCACGCCCCTGAACCAGAGGGCCCTTCTCACATTCATCCCTCTAGCAAAGCGACGCTCTTCGCCGTTAAGAAACAACGACCGGGCAGATTTTCCCCTTTTGCTTCTGGAAAACAAAGGAAGTTTCCTTACCTGGTAATGAGACACGTTTTGTTCTCTGAGCCAGTCCCTCTAGGTGCGACGTCCACAGGGATGATGGAGGCCACACTCCGTGAGTTTAATTCCGGGGCCCTGGGTAGGAAGGAATGACAAGGGTATTTAGACCTGCCTCACTGTCAACCTTGACAAAGCCCTTTGTTAAAAAGAAACAGCGTCCTTTGGTTTCGGAGCTCGCTGTTGGCGGCGGTAGGTCCCGTGCGACCTGTTTCTGCAGCGGGTCTGCTCGCATCCGTGTGGTTGTAGAAGTGTTATGTCTGCTGGCACCGTCCTGCCAGGCTGGGAAAAGCAGGAGGCCCAGCTGCGGGGCGGCCGGCTGAGGCCCTGGCTGCAACGGGCAGTCCCCTGTGCGTCCACACCAGGGCCTGGGCTTGGTGACAGCCCGCGGGACGCTCCCACACTGCCCAGCACTCGGCAGACTTGTGAAGGTCGCAGCCTGTGTCCTGAGGCTGTTCCTTCGTTGGAGGGCAGACACGTGTGGACGGTCGTAATTCTCAGACCCCTGGAGAACCATTTGGTGTTCTAGCAGGGACGCGTCACCTGTGCTGTGACTTGCCAGAGGGATTTACAACAGATGCACCAGATCACCCCCATAAAAAGTGTTTTAGGGACTAGGGCAAAAAGGACACATCCCACAGAAGAAAGATGGTGACGTGGTATTTGGGCAAAGAGCCGACAATTCACCAAAATCAAGGGCATCGGAGACATGTGGTCCCCCCGAGGACACGGAGCACAGACGGCCAAGAGCTCAACCCTTCTTTCTTTAATTTGTGGAGTTAAATTAAAATTTGCCCATGTCTAGTTTGGGTTCTCAAACAATACCTCCTTGCTGTAAAAATTCAAATGATGTGAAAAGAAATAAAGTAGAAAATGAAAGTGCCTTTATGCCCCACGCCAGCCCGAGAGGAAACCTGCCTCGCATGTTTATCTGTATGTGGACTATGATGATTCTTTTAAGAGACATGAGACCGCAATCTTTCTGTTGTTATTTGCCTTACTGAAAAACACCCTTTTAAACCTGATTTTTCACGCCTATCCAGCGGCAGAGAGGCATGCCACGGCCATCACACATCCATCATCCAGCCTCCAATTAGCAACACTCTGCCATGCGCATTGGGTCTATAGTCCCTCACTCCTTAAAACCCGATATTATGGCAACTTTTATATGCAGACGTAGAGGCCTGAGTGAGCCCTCCTGTGTTCCTCACCCAGCTCTGGTGTTTCAGCACACAGCCAGCCGCAGCCTGGCACCCACCCGTCTGCTTTCTGTCTCTAAGGATTCGCCTATTCCGGACGTTTCACAGAAATGGGGCCACACAACACATGACCTTCTGCATCCGGCTTCTCTCACTCAGCCTCACGTTTCGGAGGTTCCTGTTTTGAGAAGCGGGGGCCCAGCCTGAGCCTTGAGGGTTTCGGGCCTCTTTGCCCGGGTTCTTACGTTTTCCTCTGTACCAAGGGAAGGACACGTTCCCAATGTCACTGTCCCCTCCACGTCAGACCCTGCTCTTGCGCTGTCCTCTTCTCTGTACTTTTGGGGGTGTCTAGGGGCCCTCATTATCTTTTGGAAAGCCTTTCTCCGTTTAGGGAACGTTTTCTTTCCGATTGCAGCTGTAACACATTACCACAAAGCTAAGGGTTTAAACAACAGACATTCTTTGGCAGGTCTGGAGGTCAGAGGTCTGAAAACCCAAGATGCGGGCAGGGCCGTGTTCCTTCTGGAGGTTCTGTGAAGCGTCCTTTTCTTGTCTTTCCCAGGTTCGAGAGCGGCTGGCATTCCCGGCACACCTGGAGGGTCCAGGAGAACATCCCCGTCTGGTTGGCCCTCAGCTTGAACACACCTGAAGAGTCCCTCTGACCAGATAACATATTTGCAGGTCCC
>NW_017732305.1:700497-711456 GCF_001890085.2 Hipposideros armiger | reverse complement strand
CAGCTCCAGGTTGAGCTGTTGTTCAGCATCTTAGCTGTGGAGGGCAGTGTCACTGGCCCTCATATGTGGGATCCGAACCGGGGCCCTCTGGCGTCCTAAGCGAGTTCTTAACCATCGCGCCACTCGGCCGGCCCGGCCAGTGGAGTCTTAAACGCCCATGTGGGTTGGATGCCATCCACCTCACCCCCAGCCCTTGTGAGGCCCCTGAACAACAGTCATGGAGGCCCACACACTACGTGCAAATACTAACGAGGCTGACTATTCAATGAAATGTGTGCCTTCACCCCCGCCCGGCCTTGACACGAGGCCTGCGTAACAGTCCAGACGGCCAGGCTTGAACCTGAAAATCCTTACGCTCTTTGGAGCTGCATGCAGAGTGTGTCAGAACAGGGGAGGCCAGCTCTGGACGCCTGGCCCCCAGTCCTCCCTCATCTCTTCCATCCCACATGTTCCTCCTGCACACCTGGAGATACCTGCCCTGCAGAAGCAAGCTCTGCTCAGATGCCCTGCAAACAGCTGCCTCCCAGGCACCTCTCTGAGCCGGGCCTGGGCACTCAGGCTTCAGGGTTGGCCCACAGGGGGCTGGCCTCCAGGTAGAGGCCTTGGTGGCGTGGCAGTGGGCCCAGGGCCATTGTGCAGGGGTCCTGGGGTCCAGGGGCCTGAAGTGTGTCCAGAAGGGGCCCAAACTCCTATGGCCCATTGGCCTCTGAATTAATGTCCTAGGGCTGCCATAGCCACATGCCCCAGGCTGGGAAGCCTGAATAACAGGAATTTATTTTCTCACAGCTGGGGAGGCTGGAAGTCCAAGATCAAGGTGCTGGCAAGTTTGGTTTCAAGGAGGCCGCTTTCCTGCTGGGTTTTCAGGTGGTCTGTCTTCTGTGTGTGCATATCCCTTGTACGTCTGTGTGCCCACATTGTCTCCCAGGTTGGATTTGGCCTAGCCCATCAGCCTCATTTTAATTTAATCATCTCTTCAAAGGCCCTATGTCTAAATACAGTCACATTCTGAGAAACTGGGAGTCAGGGCCTCAGCATGTGAATTTGGGAGGGTCACCATTCAGCCCATAACGGCCTCCTTCTAAGGGGGACACGGGTCTATAATACTATGCAGACGGAGAAGAGCCGGAGCCAGGATTTGTGACGTGTATGCTCAGGGCGGAGCCCACCTGCCCGGGGTTGAGGGCACTGCTAGCTTTTTTATTTGCTACTGGTCTGATGCTTCTGCTTTTGGGGGCCTCTTTCCGTAGCTGGACCATCTGAATGGTGTTCTCAGGTCCTACTTTACACGAATACGATAATATCAGCCTGTCAGTGACGAGTGTGGCTAGCTGTCACAGTGGCATTTTGCCACTATGAATGGTCTAGCAGTCCTATTGAACGTGGTTGGCTCATGGGAAAAAAAAATCACCAAATCTGTTGCTTGATTAATCATTCTCAGAACTAAAGAAAGGAAAAACAAAACCAACCAACCAAACAAACAACAAACAAACAAACAAACAAACAAAACCAGCCAGAGATATTGATGAAAAAAGCAGATGTCCAGTGTTTTCCAAAAAAGCCCATTTTCTTCACAAGGGACATGCAGAAACCCATCGTTTCTGATGGAAAAGCTCTTCACGACTGATCAAAAGATTGAGCGTTTACCGTTTGGGCCAGGGGCGTACTGCACGGAATTGATTTTCCTCCTCTCCAGGGAGAGCCAACTTTGATCACTTTCTAAGATAGAAACGTTAACAGTGTTTCCCGCTGCAGATTCCCAGCAAAGTAAAGCGGGCACAGCCGACACGTGCATCACATGTCCACCTGTGGGTCAGACAGACGCTCAGGGCTCTCTTCTCCGTCTATCGTTCCCCCTGGTGACAAAGACAGAAGGTCCCGGTGACAAAGACAGAACAACAGGATTTGCTGAACACGGATCCCCAAGGGGAACGCCAGCCCGCAGACATACCTGTATTTCTGAGACCCACCTTAGGCTTCTGACCCAGCCTCGACATGACAAAAAGGAAAACCGAGTGCTTCCTCCTTGTGGCAGCCGAGGGACTGCGGACAGACCTCTCTGCTGGGTCACTGCAAAGCGCCGGGCACTGGGCTGAGTGCTTCGCCTGAGCTCAGTGAGAAAAGCTTCCAGGGACCTTGGCGGTGGGTGTCCTTCTCATCCTGCAGCCGAGCAAACTGTGGCTAAAGCCAGTGAGCTGTTTGCTAACAGCCACTCAGCTAGCACGTTCTGTGAGCCGGTCAGGTTTGGTTTTTCAGGGTACAGTTGAATGTTTTTAGTATCCGCGGTCATGTAGCCATCACCACAATCTATCTCACAATGTTTCCGTCACCCCCAGGCCCTTCCCCTGCCACCTCCCTGTTCTCCAGTCTCCTCACCATAGCAGCTGCGCCAAGTTCCAACCCCACCAACAGAGCACAAGGGTCCCCTTTTGTCCACATCTCCACCAGCACTGCTGTTTGTTGATTTATGGACGATGGCCATTTTGACCGGAGCGAGGTGGGATCTCATTTTAAAAAATTACATTTCCCTGATGATTAGTGATATGGAGAACCTTTTCCTATATCTGTTGTCCGTTTGTCTTCTTCGGAAAAATGTCTACTCAGGTCTTTTGCATGTGGCTGTCCAGTTTCCCCAACACCATTTATTGAAGAGATTCTACTTTCCCTATTTTGTATTCTTGGCGCTCTGGCCAAAGATTTGTTGACCATGTGAGCGTGAGCTGAGAGCACCGAGGAGTAGAGTCCCAGCCGGCCGGGGTTCGAGCCAGCCCTGCCTGGCTGCCCTGTCTGTGTGTTCATAAGCAACTTCGCTGATGCGGCAACAACAGGAAGCTAATACATGACTCACAGCTTTACAAATGTAGGAGCACTGTTCATGGAAGGAATGTCCTTTTGTGCCTGCCCCATTTCCTAGTTTTCCTCCCCAGAAGTGACAATGTGTAACCATTTCTTTTTCTTTCTTTCTTTCTTTTTTTTTTAAAAAGGATTTTATTGGGGAGCAGTGTGTTTTTCCAGGACCCATCCGCTCCAAGTCAAGTCGTTGCTTTCAATCTAGTTGTGGAGGGTGCAGCTCCGTGGCCCATGTGGGGATCGAACCGGCAGCCTTGGTGTTATGAGCCTGCGCTCTCACCATCTGAGCTAACCGGCGCCCTGTGTAACCATTCCTAATCTGGTGGTTAGCTCCATCAGGCCCCCTTTGCACATCCCATGATTTCTTGTTTTATCAACTTTAGGCATTATTTACAGACGCTCAGCTATGCGAGGTGTGACTTGACCGTACCCACTTCCTCCCTCCCCACCTTCTCCCTTCAATTCTTGATGGTCATATAATTACTTGTAATTCTTTGGTTGGTTATATTGGTAACTTTAAATAATGTACAGCGGTCTCCACTCCTTGATCCATCAATGTTAAATTGTGTCTGGTCATGTCAAGTGACTTCTTCAAAAAACAGGCAGGGTTTGAGGGTCTCCTCGTATCTGAGGACGACTGGACTTTGCACTCATGCTTCCATGGTGGTTTGGCCAGGCTTACATGTCTAGGTCCAAAGGATTCTTACGCACGGCTTCGAAAGGATTATTCCACATTTTTGTAGCACTGAGTGTTGCTGATGAGACGTTCAAGGCAAGCCTGATTTTTAATTCCTATAGAGGTGAATTGTTTCCCTCTCTTGGAGCTTTTAGGATATTCTTTGTACCATTAAAGTTCCTAAATTTCATGAGGATGTGTTAAATGTGGATGTTTTAAAAAGGTATTGTGTTTCCATAAGGTGAACGCTCTTATTCCAAACATCCATGCCTCTCCGCTGCCCTGGAAACTGCTGTTTTCTTATTTCTTCAATATCTTCATTCCCTGGGTTATTTTCCAGTGTTTCCTGAGTATTTTGCAGTTGCCGTCTTGCTGTACACTCCCGGAAAACTCCTCCGCTTTATCTTCCAGTCACTCCATTCCACATCACTTTTAGTTCCAGCTATGTGATTTTTAAATTTCCAAGAGCACTTTTTTTGGTCATTGTTATCTGATTGTTTCTTTATCATGCTCTTGTGCTCTGGGTATGATGGCTCTGAAAATGATACTCAGGGTTTCGTTAAATTCTCTTCTGTCCTCTGAAGGATTCTGTTTCCTATGTGGTCCGTTGATGTGCCTGTTTTATTGGCCATTGCTTTTCTGTATATGTCTGCTTCTCTTTGGCAATCATTCATGTTTTGGACCCCGTGACCCACGTTTTCAAAACTTGCCGCGTGCCGTCCAGAGGTTTATACCCTCAAAGCGCCCACTAGCCCATGTGAGTGTGTTCCTCTTTCTGCGCCCTCCCCAGCTTGGAGCTGTTGAGTTAAAACAGTTACAGCGAAAATCGTTGCCCATTTGGAAGATGACAGGTGATGGACTGTTTTCATTTGCAATCATTTGACCATTTTTTAAGATGTGTATCGATTCTTTTTACTTCTTCTTTGACCAGTTAATAACAGATCAATAAATGGGAACAGAAATGCAGCGCGGAAGAGAGAGCCGAGAGACATCGCAGCCTCCCCGAGTCCTCATTAAATGCCTTCCTTTCTCTGTTCCCCGAGGCTGAGCTGCCTGGAGTTCCTCTGTCCCCCTTCCCTTCAAAGGTAAGTAACAACCCACAGGAAGTTACTCTGTTCAACCGGGAAGGGAGAGCCATCAGCCACACCAAACGGGGGACGCCGAGTTCTCTAAGGCTGCAGAAAATGCTCAGCTAATGAGAAAAGTCACCTTTGGGCAGCTGCCCTCCGTTCTCGTCTCTGCTCTCATCCCGCCAGTTTTGTTAGCAATTTCTACCTTTTGCATTAAATTGCTCCAAATGGAGAGAATTTACTAAGCCTCAGAGGCACGTTTTTGGAAAGTCGTAACACAAGCTGTTCTGAAACACAAGCACAGGTTGAACCAGACAGAAAGCCCTCATTACTCATGCGCGCTGAAAAAATCCTGACCTGTGTGCTGGGAGAGGGGTCCGCAGCACAGGGATGTGACGGCAGAGGGAGGGGTTCATGGGCGGGGCCCCCGCAGACCAGGCCAGGAGAAAGCGGATTAACGAAAGGAACACAGGTGTTGATTAATGCGTGCATCGCACATACACACAGGGGACTCGGCGATGAGTGACTCAAAGGGGTGGTTAGGACTTGGGCTTATAAAGCAGCTTAACAAAAGGACAATGGTTTTGTAGAGAAGTGACAAGGAGTGACAAAGGGAAGGGACTTTGAGCTTCTAGGGGCAGCGAATTGTGGGAAGGTAAATAAACGGAGGAAAGACAGGGGAGCTAAGGGCCAGCTAGGATGGTTTGTTAGGGAGATCCCTCTGGTGCTGTCTTTGGGCTGGAAGAATTTAGAACGAGTGGCACCTGGTGATTAAAGATGTGCCCTGCTCTCCCTGGTAGAGAGCCCAGGGGCCAAGAGCTTTTCTCTAATGTGCTTCTTCTCAACTGCCTTCAGCTCCAAACAGAATGGGGGATGTACTCTGAACCCCGTAAAATACTCCTGAGCGCTCGGAATGTGCTGAGTCGGAGCTGAGAAGGGCTTTCAGTGTTTTCCAACAAACCCAGGGCTACACAGTATTTACGGATGTTGAAGACAGCACAAAAATACACACTATCCAGTGATGCATTTTAGAGCGACTACATGTCAAAGGGGTAGTATTTTAGGTCAACTGGACTAAATAAAACATATTAAAGTTAATTTCCTTTCTTCTAAGCATGTGGCTTCTAGAAGGTTTAAAATTACACCTATGGCTTGCGTTATATTTGTGTCGGACAGCACGGGTGTAGGATCACCGTGCAATATGCTACCTATTCATGCATCTGACACATTTACTGAGCAGCTACTATGTGCAAACCCGGGGGGGATGAGGACAGGCAGAATCTGTCTCCCTTGCCCAGGGTTCCCCCGAATTAGGAGCTAGCCGGTCCAGGCCTGACACCAGGGCCGCGAGGCTCTGGAGCGGGCACAGGACCCAGCACCTTCTCCTCCAGCTGTGGTTAGAGCCCCAGGTCCTCGCAACCCCACGGGGACAGCCACACCTCACAAACCCTGCGTCTTGCCTTTCCCAGCCTTTGTCACCTGCTTCAGTCTGTTTAGTGAGACATTCCTACCGCTTTTGGAGGCACCAGGTGTCGAAGCAGGTGGCTCTGGGCCGGCGTGCGTGCTGTGCCAGGACGGGCGTGAGTGGCCAGGTGCGTCTGTCTTCTGTCCAACCTGGGGATACAGCGTTATCTCAGACACTTCGGAAACAGAGCCATCAGCTTCTTCAAGCCATCTCTCCCTCCCTCGCCATCTGGTGGCCCTCACTGGCCCACCTGGCGGGAGCAGCCTGGGGGGCAGGGCGTTGTGTGACAGCTGGGACAGGTGACATCGCATTCATCACTCAAGAAGCAGCACAGCTCTTCCTGAAGCCTGTTGGTCTTTAATGAACCAGAGAGAACAGACCCAAAGGAGGTGGTGCTGCGTGTCAGGCTAGGGTGGGAAAGGCAGGCAGGCAGGAGGGAAATTAGACGGAGATTTGCACAAATCGGGTTCAGCCTCTCCGAGGCTGGCTCTTTAGTTTCCCTGTTTTATTGCGGAATTCTGAACAACGGGGGCCGTTTTCCTAATTCACACATGGAGCCTCCCAGGCAGCCGAGAATGGCAAGCTTGGTTTTTCAGGGCATTTCCCGACCCGCAGCTGAGACACTGCCAGGTCGAGAGGGGGGTGACAGGGTGGCCCGCAGGTCTGGGCTCTGGCTCCCCTCTTGAAAAGGGGCTTTAGCGCTCCAGATAGAAGAAAAGCCTGTGACTGGCTGTTCCCTCGTCTTCTCCTGATTCAGGCAGATCAGAGAAGACTCAGGAACAGCCCACAGGACGCTCAGCGTGCTGACTGCATGGCGTTTTTTACGTGATGGGCAGTGTGGTGCAGTGGTGAGGAGCACGGCCCCTGGTTCCAGGCTGCCCAGTTCAGGTGCCCACTTCCCCCCGAAACAGCTAGATGCCCCGGACTCAATGGCTCGGCCTCTTGCTGACGCATTTTTGTTATCTGTAAAAATGTGTTAGTAATAATACTATGATGTACTCCGTAGGTCTGTGGTAGGCGATAAAGGAGTGAATGTTTTAAAGCACCGGGAACAGGCCCAGTCCATGGTGACATGTGTGTCCTCTTCCTAGTATCATCGCCATCTTCCTAACAACCCTGGTAACTAGTATAGGAGTTTCCTCCTGCTGCCGTGACAAGCGACAAACTCCGTGGCTCAAAACAGTGCAAATGCATTTAACAGGCACTTAATTTCTCTTAGGGCAGACATAGGCAAAATCCTGCATCGGAGAATGCCCACCTCCCCAGAGTGGCCTTGTGTGTGGGGGGTCCTGATGTGTGCAGGAGTCGCAGGAAAACGGGTGGGGTGGTGATCTCAGACAGCCCCCCGAGGCTTTCTCCCGACCCAGCAAAGGGTGGGGTTCTGGAACGATCCTGTGAGTCTTAGCGCAGCCTGAGAGTCAGTGGACAGAAGCTGGACCCGGAGGAGGGTGTGGGACCACACAGGACGTGAACAGGGTCCTCTGCCCCCCAAGTCCTGATGGTCACTGGCTCAGGGCTGCTTACCAAGATGGGAACTGGCGGTGTCACTCGCCCGCTATGGCCGTTTTCCTGTTTCCCGATCCAGCCTAACTCTGCACTGCCACACTGAATGTAACGACTCTTTCCACGGCCAAAGAGGTCCTCTGGCAGCCCCAGCACGCCGAGCTGTGTGCGTCCCCACAAGTCATGCCCCTCATTTCAGAGGACAGCACCAATGGGAGAGAGGGAACTCTTGACCCTTCACTTAACCTGGGTTTCTTAAATCAATGAAATTTCACAGTCTGGTAACGTCTTTCCACCCAAATGCCCTCTTTGACAGGAAAAAAAAAAAAGGCTTTTTGAACACAACATTTTGATCAGGGGAAGATAAATTGGAAAAAAGCCATAATTTGCTTCATTTTGTGAAACAGTGTCGAACGCTGCTCCCTAAAAGACAAAGGGCGATAGGTGCCCAACCTGCCTCTTCTCTGAGCTCTTCATTAACCCTTCTGGTTCCCGTTGGTAAGGAAGCGTCTCCACCTCAGAGAACGCCCAGAACAAGCCTCGACCGGCGGAGCCCATGCGGATTTGCTGTTTGGAGGCAGTTAATAGGCCCTTCTGGACAGATGCGCCCTTCAGGAAACCCCACAACTCAGCTCCTTCCAGCTGGAAAATTGGAGCTGCAGAGACCAATTCAAAACACGAGTATTTGGTCAAAGGTTCGGCTAGTTGGCACCGCTAGATAGAGCTTGGGGAGAAATGCCTGTTTTCGAAAACCAACGAATTACAGAGGCGTTTGGCCTCTGTTCTCAGTCGAGCGGTAAGAAAGTGGCTTTTTCCTGGCTGAGTACGTTTGCGGTGCCCTGGAAAAGCGTCTGTCTGGCCATGTGTTTCCCCAACGCCCAGTCCTGCCCACGTGACCACCCCTCCATCCAGCGTCTTCACACCTGTGCCTCCACCCACCTGCCACTTCATCTGGGTCACCTGCCGCCTCTCGTGCATCCTGCACTTCAAGACAACCCACGTCTCCTCAGAGTGGCCTCCGCTGACCCCCCGTGGCCACCTCGAGTGCCCCATCAGAGGCTGTCCTGGCACCGTCGGCCACTCTTTAATATTTGTCATTTGTCACCACTGGAAGTTTTACAGTGGCCTGCGTGAAGGTTAGATGCATGTGGGTGAGGGAGCGACTGCGTGTTCTGCCCGGACCCAGGTGTCCAGGGACCGTCCCTTGCGTGCCGCCCTTCCGTCCGCCCTGCTTCCGCGTCTGTCCCGTCCGATGTCCAGCGCCTGTGGCTTTCTCAGAGGAGGCCCACCCTGCTCTCTGTGCAGAGGCCGAGCAGTGCCTGGGGCCCTGCATCCTCCCAGGGCGGCACTTAGCCGGAAGTCCTAGGAGCACCTGTGCCTCAGCTGAGCCTTCAGCCCCTCCGGCTCTTTCCTCAGCGCTGGCTCCGTTCGCACTCAGCTCCTGCGCCCTCCAGGCTGCAGCCCAGGGAGCCTGCTGTAAGCGCCCAGGTCTCACATTTTGCTCCATCTCTGAGCTCTGCAATGCGGGTTGATAACGCCCCAAGGGGGAAAGCGTGGTGGCCGTCGTGGGGTTTGTCTTGACACACTCCCCAGCACAGCACCTTTGCCCTTGAACTTCGGCTGCCGTGGTTGCTCTGGAATGTCTCGAAACGGCTGATTTTCATACTTCCTGCCCCTGTGCCTCTGGTGTGGATGGAAGAGCGAGTCTGATGTGAGTGAATCCTCCATCACCAGCCACAGAGGTGAGGCTGATCACAGGTGTGGGCTCTGTCCCTTTGACACCTTTCCCGTCACTTTCCAGAGCTCCTCGACCTTGGGAGCAAACTATAAACTGCAGCCTTCTTCTTGGAAGGTGCCACCGGGGGTGCCTCACTTGGCACGCTGACGAGGCTCTTGTTCAAATCAGTGCCAGCTGCCTCCCCTCCAGGTACCAGGTGGGTGCAAACCCACAAGCAAGGGCTGGGCTGGATGTTAATCCCTCGCCCCCCTCCCCACGGCGGGCCCCTCATGCATCTGTCGGCTCCCGCTTACGTGCTTGTCCCGCCATCTTCTGTGGAGGGCCGTGGACCGTCCCCTGTTCATTATGCTGACAAACCAATGTTTGCACTTTGATCTCAACTACGGAAGGAAGAGAAATCCGGGGGGCAGAAACCTGTGAGGACATGGCACAAGCACCAGCACTGGTGCATTTGGCCACCTTCATACATTTTTTACAATGCTCACGGGCTGCTTTTATAATTGGAAACATAATTTAAAAGTCATATTTATAAAAAGCATCCTTTCAAAGTATGAATGCAACCATGAAAAAATTATGTGTACCATTATATTAAAAAAAAAACCACTGAAGGATATATAAGATGAGTTTTTCATGTTTATTTCTGGGAAGAGGGGCTAGGGGGCTTTCCCCCCCCCACCCCCGTTTATTTCTTCTACTTCATTTTCCAGATTTCATGCAATAAACCTGAATTGCTTTTCTTTAGGTCCGTTTCATTACATTTTTTCCACACAAGAAAATATAAAGCTTGTGTTAGTGTAATAATAGACCGCAGTTTTTGGAGACCCAAGTATGGGTCTGAGTCCCGGCTCCGCTACTTCCCAGCCGTGACCTTGAGAAGGACGCTCTGAGCCTGACAACAATGCCCGAGGGAGGAAGACCTCGACCTTCCTCGTGGTCTCAGACCTGACGGAGCTCAGCTGACCAGAGTGGACCGCTGACGGATTTGCCCCAGGCCAGCAGCTGGCATTTTTATAGTTTAACTCAGCACAGAAATTATGTGCCCAGCCCTGGCACCAACCACAACCCCCTTCTCCCTTATTTGGAACCTTAATCTTGTAAAGAAATCTATGCGCTCACTAGCTAGGTGGCTAGACTTAGGGGCGGACGTGGATTCACACGGAAAAGGCCTGGAAGGCCGGTCTGTCTCGCTGCACGTGTGCAGCCATGCTGTGGGAGGGTGGCTCTCCTGGTGCCGTGGGTAAGAAGACACAACACGTGAAGCCCACTGGCGTCCCACAGAAACACTGGCTACTTGGTGACGTTGCAGGGATGATAACATCACGTGGGGAGTTTTCAGGAGGGTCTCCCGTGACGACACACATCCCAGCACCTCTAGGTGAAGCCAGAGGGTCGGATAGGAGGTGGCTGCCTGGGTCTGGGGCTTTGGGAGGAAGTGGGAAGTGAGTCTCATGGGTACGGAGCTTCTTTTGGGGGGTGATGAAAATGTTCTAACATTGATGTGGTGCTGGATGTGCAACCCCGTGAATGTACCCCACACCGCTGACTTGTACACTTTAAACAGGTCACTTCTTACGGTATGTGAATTCTATCCCAATAAAGCTGCTTATTTTCAGTACTACCACCTTGTCTTCTACCAAAAGTTCTTGCCCCAACCAACTAA
>NW_017732305.1:698048-699660 GCF_001890085.2 Hipposideros armiger | reverse complement strand
AAAAAAAAAAGTTAGCCGAGTGTGTTGTTTTCCCTCTAGCCCAATAGACAGTTTATTTCTTTAGAAAGTTGTACATTTAGCGAGTAGAGGAAATAGAAGTCCAGTGAAATAATAAACCCTCCACAAGATTCGGACTCGCCAAGCCACGGACAGCATTTTAACGACCCCTGGCATCATAGGTATAAATAAATATCTCCTTCTTTCCTTCTATCCTATGTGCTAGAAATATCTCTTTAAAAGGTCCAGCTAAGGTTACGAGGCTTCAGGGACCCTGTCTTGGCTACTGATTTCAGTAATTAAAAAAATAAAAACAAGATGCATCCTTGGTCCATGTGAGCACCAGCGCGGGGCTGAGAGCGAGGCGCCCTCCCCAGAACAGGAGGGCGGAGCCTGGCACCACCACCTCGTGGTCCTCTCTGCCACAGACACTTCACTGTGGACCAATGCAGCGTGGGCCAATTAGGCTGTTTACAAAACACAGTTGATTGGCAATCTAACATAGATTTTCATCTTCTCAGTGTGTGCTGGGGCGCCCTGCCCGCAAAGTTAGGAAAACAACTTACAAAACCCTCCCACAGGTGTCATCTTTGATCATTTCTTGCTATCAGTTTGCCCTCTGACGGAGCTGCCCCAGGAGACTGACACTGATTGCCTTTGGCGATTGTGGGCCTCTGGGGGCTTTGACCTGAGTTTCCCCTAGGTTAGGAGCAGCCCCATAACAGCAACACCAGCGATGGAGGAGGGGCTGAGCAGTCAGGGCCCCCCCCGCCGGGCTTGTGCTGCTGGCTTGTGAGCAGCCTCTGACAATGACCCACCAAATGGCTTTGTCCCTGTGGGGTGCTGTTGTTGTTGTTGGTGGTGGCAGTGGGTCGAGCAGCTCCCCCCACCCCCCAAAAGGCTCTGAGAGCTCCCTGTAATTGTACAAACCCAGCAAATGCCAACAAGGGTGGAGGGATACAGAAAAGCATCAATGCTTCCTGCTTAAAGAATGAGTTACCTGACGTCATTTCTAGGAGTTCATCTGACGAATAGGAATATAATGCATGGTTAATTTAGGAAAAGCGTTATCATTTGATCCTCAGAAAGAAACATTAAATAAGAAATCAAATGGAAGTCTAGGACATGAAAAGAAAAAGGGGGTAGGGGGTGGGGAAGAAAAGGAAGTATGGAAAAGGAGAGAAAAAAAAGATTATCAGGTAGAGATTTAAAAATCCCCAGTTCTAGGCCAAGAGGCGACCCCAGGCCCACGTGGACAGACACTGCCCTAGGAAAAGGGGACGCTGTATGAAAATGGAGCTGTCTCTTAGCGGGCCCTTGTTTTACATGAATGCTCCTTTATCAGAAATAATAGACGGATGGTTATTTCTGTCTCTTTTTATTTGTCTTTTTGCATTTTTTAACAAATAATTTTTGGTAGCTTGTCTGTTATAGTTTGACTCATAAAATAGCCTCCTAATTTGGTCTTGCACAGTTCAACGCCTCTGTCATCTGCACTCCCAGAGTCTGTTCCGCTTTCAAAAACCTGCCCTCATCAACTGCTAAAAAAACCTCTGATTACAAAAAAAACGTCCCTTCCCGGCTTCAAAACTCCCACGTGGTCTGTAAGGGCCCC
>NW_017732305.1:694935-696833 GCF_001890085.2 Hipposideros armiger | reverse complement strand
CGAGCCGTCGCTGAACTGGAGCCAAGTGCTGACCACGGCTTCCTGCAGGGAGAGAGCCAGTTAGAGGACCATTGGTGTGAGTGTATGGGGGTGCTTCTCTTAGGCCCCTGCCCCACCCCCTCCTAGAACAGAACCCAAAGAAACAGGGCAGGACTCGAGATCCAGATGTGGTGGTTGAGGAACCTGGGGAGCAAACATTCAGGTTTCACATCAAGACCAGAGATTCACCGTAATTTAAATGAGAACGGACGTAGGCATGCTGTGAGCTCCCGCATTATCCTTACCAGGGAAAAACCCACAGAATGCCTCACTGAGGTTAGGTCCCGCTGGCCCGAGTACCAGGCATCCCCGGGAGTGTGTCCGGGTCTTCACATTCCTTCCTGCTCACTGACACTGTCACAAGGACCCTTCTGATAACACTGAGCTCAGCGTATTACACTATCTGCACAATTCTGGGCACCTCTCCATCTCTGGATCCTTAATCACATCTGCAAAGTCCCTTTGCTACGCAAGGTGGCATCTTCACACGTTGGAGGGGTTAGGACGTGGCCAGGTCTGGCGTGCCGGTATTCCACCTCCACGGCGACGCTGACGGCTGAGACGTCCACAGCGCCTCCTGGGTACCAGCCCGGGTTCTGTTTTTCCTGTGTCAACTCATTTAATAGTCACAATACACAAGGTAGATGCCTTTCTATCAGATTTCTCACTCTGCAGGTGAGGAAGCTGGGTCATGGGCGGGGGAAGCAGCTACCCCTAGTTGCACAGCTAAGTGACGGGGCTGGGGCTTGAGCCCAGGCAGGCTGGGTCGCGTCTTAGCCGTCCTTGGTGGCCTGCCTCCTGGCTGCCTGTGACCCCGAGATCACTGACCAGGCCAGGGACTGAAGGGAACGATTTTGATGCGTCTGGAATTCTTCCCTAAGGACAGGCATCTAGCGGTCCGGTTTTCACTTTTCTGACCTTTCTGTGGACATGTATTCACAGCCTCCTCTGTGTCAGGCAGGATGCCGAGTGTTCTCCGGAGAGAAGGCTGACAGGGCCAGAGAGAGTCAACAATGCACAGGCGTTTATGACGGGCGGCTGGGTGTGTGCAGGAGGCGGCTGGGACGTTAATTCTGCACAGGTTTGAGCATGCTGGATTTTACTTTTGAACGCACAGAGAGCTCTTTGGGAGTGGGGAGGAGGGAGGTGATGGCAGGCCGGTGGGGGGGCAAGGGGTGGGCGCTGGCCAGGAAATGGGGCCAGGAGAGCGCCTGGTGGACAGTCCGCTGGACGCGGTGGAGGTGAAGCAAGGGGCAGAGTGGGGACGGAAAGGTCAGTGGCTGGGAAGCGCTGACGGAGCCCCAGGGGTCTGTCACCCGTAATGAATTCAGCGTCTCTTCATCTCCTGGCTTTTGGACATGACGGCAAAGGGAAGAGGGTATGGAGTGCGTTTTGAATTAAATGCACGGACCCAGTATTTCCCTGGGAACATTTTTCTTTTTTTCTTTTTTTTAAAACCCATTCTTCTGGGCCTCCGTTTCCCCAGCCAAAAGTGGGAATGTGAAGACCTGAACCTTGGGGGCTGAGATGGGCGTTCATTGGCCTGTCCAGTTCCCACTTCTCCTTCCTGAAAAGAATCAAATCACCAATTTTCCTTCAGAGAACCACGTTTTTTTTTCCATTCAGAGTCTGTGTATGGGTGGGGGACTCTATCCCCCTCCAGGTCCAGAGGCGAGCACGTGACCCAAGGTCTGGCTAATTGGAACATCCCACCACCCTGTTCACGGTGATTGGCTAGAAAGGGGCACATGACCGAAACCAGCCAATAGGATGCGAGCCCTGGGCTTCTGCTGGAACCACAGAGGAAAAGCGTGTTGTTCCTGCGGCAAGCTGAGTTGGGATGCAAACCTGGAAAGGGC
>NW_017732305.1:687532-694425 GCF_001890085.2 Hipposideros armiger | reverse complement strand
GGGAATTCCTCAGGAGTCAAACAGAGCAACCACAGCTGGAGAGGTGGTCATGATAAAAAAAAAAAGTAATAATAATTACAATCTCTACAATGGAAGCCTCTGCCGCGAGCAAGAATCATAAAGAGCTCACATAGCCAGGTCAGCAGACCCAGGAGTTGAGATAATAGAACAAATGAAAAAGACCATGAAATAACTCAACACCAACAAAATAACAGCCTACGAAACACAACAGTTGTAACGGGAAATGAAAAGGAGTAGAAACCATGCCAAAAAAGTGGGAGCGAGCAGAAGAAGAAAAGCTCGCGATGTGGACAGAACCACACAGAACTTCGAGACGTGAAAAGGACGCTCGTTGAAATGAATGACCCAGGGACAGTCTGAACAGCAGATTAGGCGTGTTTGAAGAGAGAATCAGTGCCCTGGGAGGCAGAGCTGAGAAAGCGACCCAAAATGTAACCACAGGAATCAAAAGAGATGAACAATATGAAGTGGAGGTCGAAAGAAAGGACAGAATGAGACGGACCAACTGTTTTCTGTTAGAAGATCCAGAAAGAAAGAATATGGGAGGGAGGAAGGTGAAGGAAGTCAGTATTTTAGAGATCATGGCTGGAGATTTTCCAGAATCGAGGAAAAGTGCTGAGAATAAAAACGAAGGTTTCTGATGCCAGTGTTTGAGCTTCCGGATCTCGCGTTAGCTGAAGATACAAATGCCCGAATGGGAACCAGTCAATCCAGGTGTCCGTTTAGGCCGCTGGAGGTGGGGCTCTGTCACCTCTCACTGAAAGCCCAGACGCACATGGGTTGCCGGTGAAGAGAGAGTGAGATTGCGTACAAGACCTAAGGGTGGTGTGACGCTCACCGCTCACCGCTCACCGCTGGTGCTGCCCACGCCTCGCCAGTGACCGGACCTCAACTTTCAGGTGTGAACCTCGCAAATTTTTTTCCCCCGAGGGCATTCTCTGGGACCCATGTGGTCCTGCCTGCAGCCAGGAGGGCCAAGGACTTAACATCCTCTGGGAGCAGCCCTCTGCTAAGGACTGGCAGGAGTTGATACGTGTATCTCAGCATCCTTGCCCCTCTTCTAGCCTTTTCTACGCTGGCTGACAGTTTCCCCAGCGGACGAGGGCTCCAGGAGCCCACAGCGGTGGCTGTCATCACCATCCTTCCTGCATCACTTCCCGCCTCCCCTCCTCCCCCATTTTGGGGTCCCCCTTCATCACCCGAATCAAGTACTTGCACGAATCAAGTACTGGGGGCGCCGAAGCTATGAGGGACAATGTGGCTGACTGACTTCGCTCTCCACCCTGGCGTCTGCCCACATCGGCTGACAGATCGCACGACCGGACACGTCGTCCCCTCCGGATGCCTAAATCGAATGCGTTCATACCAGGGGCGCCCTTAGTGTTCCTCTCTCAGCTTCTCTAGAATAAACGAGGCGCAGGGGACGTAGCTGCCCCTGGCATCATATCCGCAGGCTTACAAGTCAGAGTTCGCCTTTCCAAGTTGAAACTATCAAGAACAAGGTGCCAGCCTTCCCCACCCCAAGGGCGTCAAAAAACCAAAACGAAACAAAAAAAACCCCCAGCACAGTCTGCAAGTTCACCTGGGCTGACTTTTCATCTCAAATTAATTTTTCTTCACAAACTCTAGACAGAGACAGGGAAAGCTAACACCCTGCGTGGCAGCCAGGCTGAGTGGGGCCCTCAGAACACAGCGGGCTCCCCGAAATCCACCTCCATCAGCCCGCTGTGTGATCCACGCTAAGTCCTTCCATCACTGAATTTCAGCGAGCCGGGACGTAGGGTTTTCTCTGGAGAAGCCAACGCATTTTCCCAGAGAGGAGAAAGTGTGTATGACCTAAAATCACACAGGCCCAGGGGTGTTTTCCAGGGTCACGTCCACAAGTCCAGTGACTGACATCCATAAATCCCCGAGCCGGTGCTGGGGCCTCTGAAGATGACCAGCGATGAAGACAGATGGGCGACGTAGGGTGGGGACCGGTGCCCTTGCCCCACACCAGGGAGGTGGCAGTGCAAGCCATCCCTCATTAATTACCCAGTCTCAGCAAATAGCTTCATGCTCACTGCTAGTCTCCCCCCTTTCCTCTGCTAGGCTCACTCTGCTCTTTTGAAACCAGGAAAATCCCTGCCGGTTGGCCGGACGTGCATATGAATGGAATCAATCTGAAACAGCGACAGACAGCCCCTCTCCAGGAGGCCTGCCCTAATCCCTGGCACCTGGAATAGGGCGCCTGGTGATTACGTGATGCGTGATGCTACCTGGCCCAGCTGACCCAACGAGAAGGAGGTCTGCCTGGACGGCCTGGTGAGTCACGTGGGCTTTGGACGCACAGGGGTTTCTGGCGCTGATTTCAAAGATGACAGAGGGCTGGGGAAGTGAGAAGGGCTGCGGGGGCCTTACGTTGCCCAGAGAGGCTCTGGCACACAGCTTGCAAAGCAACGGACGCTTCAGCCCTCTAACCACAAGGAGCCTGGTTCTGCCAACAAAACGCACGGACGGGAAGCAGACCCTTCCCCAGCATCCGGGTCAAAGCCAGCCGGCCGCTGCTCTCAGCCCTGAAACCCTGAGCCTAGAACCCCGCTGAGCCCCCCTGGACCGCTGACCTACAGAGCTGGGAGCTAATGAGCAGGTGTTGGTTTAAGCTGTGAGGTGTGTGGCAGTTTGTGACACGGCAGCAGGCCACTAATACACCGTGTGCGCTGGGTGTGTCACTGCTCTGTGTCATCACAGACCCCACTACTCGGACAAGTGGCCCAAGGCCGGGCCGGTAAGACAAGTTTCTGTGTCTGCACCGACTCAGCCTCACTCTGGAACATGCTTCTGCTGCCCCCCATGTCCCCCACTTCCCCCCTTCTTGCTGAATCGCCCGCTGTCCCCACCCTGCCACCTGGGCTCTGACCTGTTTGGGGGTCCGCAGCGTGTCCTCAGCCGTGGCTACAGCTGTGATGGCCTTGCTGTTCTCCGCGCTGGGGTGGAGCGTGACAGACAGCCCGGCCACCAGCTGGATGGCCAAGTCTGTCACCGACACCTTGTCATCTAACACGGTGACTGTCTTCTCTGCCAGGATGGAGTCAGACAGTGGGGACAACACCTGTGGGATTAGCAGGACACAACACACATCCGTCACACCGTTTCCACGGTCGGAAACGTCCCCAGCAAATGCCTCCTTCATCCCAGACAGCCCCGAGGTCCAGAATACAGGATGAAGGGCTCTGGTACCATCCTTACCTTGTATACTAGCCCCTATGGTATCTCTGTGACAGTCAGACAAAGTCACCCGTTGTTCCCAAGATACTAGTTCTGTCTGTCAGAAAGGTGAACTAAACCTTAAAACCCATCCTGTTTTTAAAAGGAAATGACCCCTTTCATGTAGATGAGGCATCCTTGTGCAGTGTACAACCTGATTAACTGGACGTGGCGGTCCTGCTGGCTGGACTCATGAAGAGTTGCACACAAAATGACCTCGTGCAGCCTGAGTCACATTCTAAGTGAACTATGGAACTAACGGGGAGAGCCGAATTATAAGTAGCCTGTGCTCCCATCAAAGCCCCAGCCACATGTCCTCTGCTGAAACATGACTTTCTGCTCCTCTCCTAAGCCCAGTGTTGGACTTGAGATGTCCAGGTGAAATGATGGAGGTGTACCCGTCATTTCCACATATGGAGGTCACGTAAGGACCTGGAACGACGTTCCAAAAAAGGCGGAGTCAGGAGGGGGGGGACTTGAGGGCTTGTGGAGAAGGCCCTCCATGCCTCTGACGTCTGTCCTGAAACCCCACGTTCTATACATTTCCTTGAGCAGAAGAGACAGCAGGCCTTTGAAGAGAGTTTGTTGAATTCTGAATAAGTGGTAGAATGACTTAAGGAACGCAGCGGGGAAGGCAGGCTTCTTCCCTTGGCCACTGGAGGAGCAGTGAAGAGGGGGCGGGTTATTCCCAAGGGCGTGCTGGGAGGTGGAGCTAAGACAGGAGGGTCACAGGCAGCATGGAGAGTGCTGGGCGGTGCTGGGGACGGAGGCTGCAGCATCCAGAGAGGGTCGTGTGGGGGCCAAGTGCCACCACCTTCTCCAGTCTGTTAGGAAGCAGACCGGGACTCAAGGAGCTGGTCCAGGCTCACCTTCTGGTGACCCCAGGACGCTGTCACGGGGACAGCGCACTGGCCACAGTGACCTGCCCATCTCGCGAGCCTCATCCGTGCTGGCACCAAGCTCAGTGCTGGACGCGCAGAATTCCCCGGCTCCGGCTTCCTACCTGGATGGTGGTCATCCCGACCTCGCGCCCGACCAGGATCCTGCTGTCCTGGAGGGTGGCCACGTGCGGTTCCTCCAGCTTCATGAAGCCAGCCACCAGGTGAGTGATGTCCACCTGCCAGTCGGGGCTGAGCAGGTGGCTCAGCTGTCCCCACGGGCCGGCGCCCTCAGCCACAAACTGGGTGAGGACGCGCACGGTGGCATGCTGGTACTGCAGGGCGCAGCCCCGGCCCCGCCTCTCGTCCTCGTCTTCGTCCTCGCTGTCTCGCGTGGGCCTGTGAGGAAGGAGGAGGGACCCACTCAGCCCCAGGGCATGCCATCAGCGGGGCTCTCGGGTCACAGGCCCGCCAACGGGGGCCACCTCCACCTCCAAGACACCGCGGACCTGCAGGAGCCGCAGGCCCACACGGGAGCACAGAGCGTCAGACACCTCCTTCCTGAAGACGCTTATTGACGACACGCTTGAGGGCTAATATTTACTAAACCTACACCACCCCTTACGTCGCTAAAAGCCATGTGACAATTCACCACTGCATTTCAATGCATACAAGTTAAAGACGTTAAGAAATTAAGTTTCTCAGCATCTCACTGTCTCAGTTCCTCTCCTTGGCTGTGCTGTAGCTGGGCCCTTAAAATGCAGACCCTGGTGCCTGGGAGACTGTCGGGAAAATGGCCCTGATGGCTTAGGACCCAGGATTCCAGGCAGGAAACCAGGAACTTGGCAATGACTCCTGTATAGTGTATGCGGGGTCACAGAGCTTGGCAAACAAGACCTCAGATGCCGACATGTGACAATCCAGGGTCCCACAGAATGCATCAAAGGCTTAAGAGCAAACCGTAACCCCATGGCCCCGTAGAAATGCAATTAAATTGTATTCAATAATTGGATATGCACAGAGCTTTGCAAGCTTATGGATATTCATGAGGTGCAGAAACAGGAATGACAGTTTCACTTACAGAAAATAAACCCAAAGTCAAATCCCCTGGGGGCTTAGGGGCGAGAAGAACGGGTCACGTCTGTTGCTTCCTTCTGAGGAGGCTCGTTCAGGAGACAGGCGACTGGAGGAGGCCCAAGTGTAGGGTGCACCTGGCCTGGCCTTCCTGCCTGGCCGGGCTGTCCTGGCCTTGGTCTCCTCAGAGCGTTGTCGCTCGGCTGCACGAAGTATAATCGCCGTGGTCATAGCAGAACCTACTATGTGCACCTACTATGTGCCAGTCCCTGCTCCCTGCGTGTGATGACGGATAAACACAGCCTTTGTTATCGGGCTCACCTCTTACTGGCCACGATGGGGACCCTCCAGCCTTTGATCTGGCTCAGCTCCGTGTCCGAGACCTCGATCTGCAGGGGCAGCCGGGGCACCCACACGGTGACACGCAGGGGGGCGCTCAGGTACTGGTACGTGAAGTTCACCACCGCGTCCACCTTGCCTTTTATCTCTTTGCCGTTGACAAAGACGTAATCGCAGCGGTCGGACACCTGCAAAGACAGAGAGGGGATGGAAGGCTTCACGGGACCCTTCTCTACTGGCTTTTTCCTCGTGCGAAGCACACGTGCTTAATTGAGGCTCGTCCCAATGCAGAGTCGGAAGCGAGCGCAGTTGGTGAACTTGGGAGGTGACCCTGGGGGGGAGGGGCCTGGAGCAGAGTGAGGGAGACAGAGAAAGCGGGAAAGGAGCAGTTTTTGCATTTGCCGCCGTGACCACCGGGCTATTTCCCCAAGGCTTCATGAGAAACATACCACACTGTCTACCTGAAGGGTCAGAGGCAGGAAGGCCGCACGACCAGTTCCCATCTCTCCCTGGGTAAGGGCTGCCCTAGGGGTTAACTCCCCTGCACTTTCAGACTGACACACAGACCCCGGGAATCTGAGCAGCCCTGGGATGGGGAGTAGAAAGCAGCTTGGGGTGGGATTTTGTGCAACCACCGAGTGATTTGAACCTGCAGAGGGCTGCAGCTGGGACTGAACTATGCGTAGGCCGAGAGAATGTGACGTGGGCGCCAGAGGTGTCTGTTCCCCAGGCTGACGTCTGCTCCGAAAACGAGCCGCACTCACATGCCACCCCACCCGGCCCCCCGGGATCCCCAAGGCCTTTTACCGCGGCCCCCCCAATAGGAAAACTCCCCATCCCTACCCTTCTCCTTCAGTTCATAAAGCCCCAAAATTTTTGAGGAACCCCCAGGCCCCCAGCGTCAAGGCCCCCCTCCGGGGAACCGCTTTCCTCCCTTTTCGGTGGGCCTGGCCAGGGCCTCCCCTGACACCCTCAGACTGTTTATACATTTGTATTGTGGTTGTTCATCCTGTGAATGGCAGCATCGCATTAGTGACCACCAGCTTATGTTTTCTTCCTTAGCATCTTTCATCTTCCCCTTTTCCTTTCTCCGTTACTAGCAGATCTTTGCAGATAGAGCACAACGCAAAACAAACATACAAAGAAAACTAAAAGTCGGCACATGTTTCGATTTTGTGTTCCAGAGACTCGACCCTTAGGGACATGAATCCATATACAGTCCCAAGGACAGTCTCACGTGGCACAGAGACCGAAGGAAGATGCCTGCGTCCCCTGGAACAGGCTGGACGGGGCACCGGGTGGGACCACATCAGAGGTCCCCCATGTGGAGTGACT
>NW_017732305.1:679068-686482 GCF_001890085.2 Hipposideros armiger | reverse complement strand
GGGGAGGTGTGGTGAGAGACTGAGATAAGATGAAGCTAAGAGCAGTGGAAACACAGGGAGTTAGCCTGAACACTTGCAGAAAGCACTCGAGCTTGTCTCCTGACCTCCTTGGGGTTGCTGACCCCTGGGAGCACACACACAGCGAGCTCTCGCTATAGACACGCACGTGCACAGTGTTGGGTGACGTTGCGGAGTTAATGAAGCCACCCGTGGACTCGTCACAGAGCCCTTTCATTGCCCATCTGTTTATCTCACTCCTGTGGAACCTCCTGTCTTGGGGACCCGGCTAAATAACATCCGACACTGAGCAATGAACTCTTCTGATCTGCTGTCTTTCCACAGCTTCCAGGAGCTATGAACAGCTTCTCTGGGCCCAGTTTTCATCTTCAATTCACACTTTTGTTTGGAGGGGCAGCTGGGAGGGCTGGGCAGAGAGACTTCCTCCATCTGCCAGGGACAGTGGCAGGGAGCAGCCGGGAGGGGATCACATGGATGGGTCTTCTCGCTCACGGCCCAGAGTGGTTTGAAAATGTGTGTCTCCTGATTAAGGGTGGAAACCCATTTCAGTCGCGGTCCCAGGCTTGTCATTAGCATGTAAACACCGTCCTGGATCTGGGCAGCCATTAGCATAACAGCCAGGCCAGGGTTGTATCAGTAATCACTTCTTTAATCAATGTTGTAATTTACAGATCATTGACTTTCCTCATTTATTACCTTTCTGAGCTCTGGCGGGAGGGAACCTGGCTGCTCCAGAATATATAAATAATTAAGAGGAGCACCGAGGGGACGAAGTGGCGGTGTGCAATGGAGCCATCGTCGCCGCTGTTCCGGAAGGTGCTGTAAGTGCCTGCGGAAGTCTCAGGACGTATTAATTGCGTCCTAAGTGACTCAAGTGGCACTGCGGTATCACAAAATGTGCTGACTCGTCTGCAAAATGGGACCAAAGACCCCGCAGGAATCTTTTCTGTTCCCAGGCTTGATTTCCAGAATTCTTTTTCCTCTTTCGTTGGGGGTTCCGCGATGCGCATTGAGAAAACTGAATACCCCCCCCCCCCCCCCCCCGGCTCTGCTCACTGTGACCTTTAAACCATGCAGGCTGCACGCACGGTGGCCCCTGAGCCAGCCATCGACGTCTGCTCTCAAGGACCTGCAGGGCCGGGGTGGGTCACATGGGCTCTGGTTGAGCTGCGTGTGGTCAGCTGACATCTTGTGTTGTCACTCAGGCCGTGGCAACTTCCTGAGGACGTTGCCTGCCTCCTGGGGGACAGAGAGTCTGGGGATCGCCTCCTATTCTGGCCAACCCTTGACGCCCAGCACGGCTTTTGTCTGAACCCCTTAGTCAGGTTTGATATTTCTTGTCATTGGACATTTCTCGTCAAACCTCAGTGTGCATCGGGGAGGGCTCATCACACACACGGCTGGGCACATCCCCACAGTCTCCGATGGAGCAGGTCTGGGCGGGGCCACCGTGTCTGCATTTCTCACAAGGTCCCAGGTGATGCTCGAGGCCCCAGGTCTGTGGACCACAGTTGGAGACTCGCCCCTCAAAATAATGCAATGGCTCCTTCTTCTGTCTTGTGTTTCCACAGCATCTATGTGTCCTGTCCGCGATCACGGAGCACCATGGACGGGGTGGCTTACAAAGCAGGTGTTCAGTTCTCACAGCCTGGAGGCTGGAGGTCCAAAGTGAGGGTGCCACAGATCGTGTCTGGTGAGGACCTGCTTTCTGGTTCATTGTGACCCCTTCTCGCTGTGTCCTCAAGTCGCGGAAGGGGCTGAGGAGCTCTCTGGGGTCCCTTTTCAAAGGACACAAATCCCACTCATGGGGGCTCAACCCTCATCACCTCCCAGAGCCCTATCTCCTGCCACCATGACCTTGGGGGGTAGGACCTCAACATAGGAATTGGGGGGGGACACAAACATTCCGTCCATGACACATCCCTTTCCTTACTGTAATCATTATGATGATGCTTTAAATTCCATCCCAGGCTCCCCTAGGAGACAGGTGATGTCACAGGAAGGGGTGTGCTAATGACTCCCCAGGTCCCAGCCCCAGATATCCAACTGCTCATTCACCATCTCCACTTGCATCTCTAATTCGCATCTCAAACTTCATATGTTCAGAAATCAAACTCCTGATATATATATATATATATATATTTTTTTTTTTGCCACTTAGGAGAATGGGGGCTAGACATAGGCATTAAGTTCAGAGACAGGAAATCAGGTTTCCAGTTCTTATGTTCCTGAGGGCGCGTCCCTGCTCTGTGATCCTACCAGGCCGAATGGTCTTATGTGGTAATGATACCGGGTCTTATATCTGTAGCGACTTTCCTCACTCAGCCATCTCATCCTCAGCCCTTTCTGGAGTTTACTGGGATGTAAACTTCTCAGAGATCCCTCCTCTGACAGTTCTATTTACAATCGCGACTTCCCCGGACCTCCTAACCCCTTGCTGGCTTTATTCTTCCCTCCTACTCACTTCCATCTCATACACGACCCATTTTACCTATGCATTCTCGCTATTATTTGTCCTCTCTCGCTAGAACATGAACTGTAGGGCGACAAGGGTTTTGTCTGTTGTGTTCAGTGTCGTGTCCATAGTGCCGAAAACCTGGCACATAGTAGGTGCTCAAGAAATGGAGTTTGAAAAATAAGTCAGTAAGTGAATGAGCCAGAGCTTGTCAGCCAGCGGCGCTGGGTCATATTGGGCCTGCAGAGTGTTTTTTTTTTTTTTACAATATCAGGTTAGTTACTGGCATTGAAAAACCATTATATTCAATTTTGTTACCAGCCTGAACCCTGAAAGCATTTGCGTTGTCTACCCTGGTGTTGTGCTGGTCTCACAGACCAGATGGCAGGTTTGGGGGTGCAGCTGGGAAGAGCAGTAGCTGGCAGCTGGCTTTGGGGGTGTTGAAAACCAGCCCCAGAGACGGCCGCACCCCTTGGCAGGCTGCTTTCCCCCCTGCTCTCCACGTCTCACCACCCATCATTGCTAAGTGCCAGCATTTACTGATTTATTCTGTTAGCAGTCGCTTAATTTTTATCCAGCACAGTGTTCCCAGCCGACAGTGTGCAAAGTGTGAACCCCGTCCCATCAGGAGCTGGCCTGAGCGTTCCCTGGGGAGCAGGCTGCAGGGGCTGCTGGGGAGCGCGCCCCTGGGAGACAGCTTGGCTGATCATTTCTCCATGCAAACAGCCGGCAAGCAACACTCTCCGTGGAGAATTAAACGGCCAGAAATGGTCTCAATATCCCCAGGGCAGAGTGTTGCCAAGGCAACCGCAGCATGTGCCCAGGTGGTTAAAAGGTGTTGAGGGACGGGCGTCTCCACGCACTGCCCACCTCAGGGGACCTCAGGGATGCTCACTCCCTCATGGCCCGACACGCACACACCCACCACACACACGTGTGAGAGCCCGTGTGCACACACATGATGACGGACCTCTCTTGGCGACTGCCTGCTTTGTGACAGTAGCACACGTCCACTGAGGGCCTATAGGGGACTGGCGACCACACAAAGAGGTTCGCGTGGATGACCTCACTGGGTCCTCCCCATGAACTAGGACGGAGCTACTTTTGGTTTTTATCACATCTGTTGTTCAAACGAGGAAACAGAGGCACAGAAAGGTGATGTAATGTGCCCACAGCTGTGAGGCAGTAAGTCAGGATTTAAATGCGGACAGTCGGCCCCAGGGCGCTGCTCTCAGTCATGGCGATCGATGCCCACCGGCTGTGTGCTGACGGAGGCAGTGGTTTTGCTTCTTCTCCCATCTCTCCTAGTCTGTTTCCTTCCCCACGTATGGTGGACCCGGCCACGTGACTAGTGTGGCCGAAAGGATGTGGACTGAAGTGACAGCCGACTAGTCCAAGCTCAGGCTTAAGAGGTGTCATGTATTTCTGCCAGCTTCTGGGAGCTCTGCCGTGGAGGAATGTCCCCTAATGTGGCCACATGCATGGAGCCCATCTTAGCCAAGCCCGCACCAGGGGCCGCACGCAGCTGAGCCTGCAGACCCGCGGACGGCCTGCAGACGCCTGAGCAAGGACGAGTGACCACTGTTTTAGAGGAAACAACATGGGTGTCGTCTATTACTCTGACAGCTGACTGGGGGGTTCAGCGCCCAGGGGAAGGTGAGCCTGACTGGAGCCTTAGCTTTCACGCCCCCTTTCCTCTCCTGCTGGCCTCGGCATCCGTATCCTTTTTCTCTCCTCCTCGGGCAGCGGGAGGCCACCAAGGGTTGGGAGAGCCCTGCTCCCAGGCGGAGGAAGGGCGCGTGGTCTCAGGAAGCCTCCGTGTCAGCGCTCTCTGGTCCTGCAGCGGCGAGGTTCGCCTGGGCCCAGCTCTGGGACGTCAGGGCCCTTTCCTTTTTCCGTCTCCCAGTGAACCTCGGGCTTATCTCAGATCTTAGCCACAGTGTCCCTCCCCCGCAGCTGCTGGAGAGAAAGTTTACGACTCCAGGAGGTCTCCGTGTGCAGCTTCGGCAGTCCCTCGTCACTAACATGCAGGCCGCTACTTGCTGACATCGCTGGAAGTGAAGAGAAAGGAAGCAGGGAGAGAAATGGGTGCTGAGCAGTGTCTCTGTGCCCCTTCCTCCGTTTAGCTGCCTGCCTCTCGTGAGGACGGCCCAACAGGACCCACGTGGCGGGGCAGGCATCTGTTCTGAGATAAGTCACACACTGTCCAGCTGACAACGCAAAATGCTGCCGAGACCTGGAAACGCAGCGTGGCTCTGGGCTGGGCCCCTGTCCACTTGGGAGCTGGCGGAGGTGACGTTTAGATGCAGTCTTGATGAGCAGAAAGGTGACAGCCCCGAGAGACTGGGGGACAGAGGCTTCCAGGAAGGGAGACTCGATAAGAGCCAGCATTTATTAAGTGTCTGCTGTATGCCCCATTCTGTCCTGAGCGTACACGCACACTGACTCCTTTCACCTTCACACAAAGCGTTTTGTAGGTAAGGACCCAGAGGCCCAGAGAGGTTGAATAACTTGTCCCGGGTCACACAGCTAGTAGGTGTTGGACTGGGGTTTGAAAGCAGTTGTGTGACTCCAGCAATGCTCCCACTTTTTTAGAAATAACCTTTTCCAATTTAATTGGCGAAAAGCGATTTCAGTTCTTTCCTTTTCGAGTTGAAAACATGTATGAGAAGAAAGTTCTCGAGGCCCGTGATGATGTCCTCTTCTTTCTGTGACTCCTCGCCACTCCAAGACACTCACAGACCGACATTTATCAAACTCTGTTGCTTCCCTTCCCTGTTTAGAAGTTTGTCGCCTCGAATCGCACACAGCGACTTGTATCAGCGAGCAGAGCCCCGTTCGTCACCTCAGCACGTGCTGCCAAAAGGGGGCTTTCCAATAAGCAACATCGTTGCTTTGAAGAAAAAACAAAAATCCTTCTTTAATATTTAGCCACAACTTTGTGGCGATTTCTCGGACATATCGAAGTTGCATATATTTAAGACGTACACCTTGATGCATTGATGTGTGAGTTCCGGCTCCGATACGACGGACGTTTGTTATTTTGGCTGCCCAACCTCCACTCATTTTCTGTGACGCGTTTAAAAATATTTTCAGGGGACCCTCCCCAGATGTCCATGGTTAACGTCCATGTGCATGGGCTTGACCTCAGCGACCAGGTAGGATGGACCCATAACACACATCACTGCCCTGGCCGCAGCAATCCATCCGGGAATGGTCATACGGTTCAGCCTGGCGCAACGACAGGACGTGCCAGGGTTTTTGACTGAGTGAAGGAAGCCTATCATTTCTGCTGGGCTCGAACCTGGGACGCTGTGGACCTGGAGCCTCTAGGAACCAGCAGATAGAGAGTGACACCTACGCGGTCACAGGCCGAGCCAAGACGACCAGAGAAATTGACTCTTGAGCGCCTTGTGCCTGCAGCAACCCTGCCCTCGACCTTTCATTCACAGAACAGAGTCTCGCCTTACGTACTAAGCCGCTTTGAATCATTGGACAACCACATAATCCTTGATGAAGATACGAGGGACCCCTGGGAGGTTGGCATACGAGGCTGCCTGGGACCCAGTCCTTCTCCTCAAACGGATTTCAGCTGGGGTCAAAGAGGGACAGACATGTTTGCGTCTGGCGGGAGAAGAAGCCGGCACAGGAGGAGAGCAGGTTGTCGTCACCCTGTTCTCTCCTGCTACAAAGAACGCTGTGTTCTAAGACCAGATTTTGCAAAAGATAAGAGCACTTATTTACAAGTCAGATCTCCTTTGAGCCACATGAGGCTCCGCCTGGGTGTGCTCGGCGGGGAGCAGAGGTTTGGATGTGCTAGGGACCCTGCCACTGGGAGCGAATGGCCTTGGCAGGAGGGAAAGTGCCTGGCCAGCTCGGGAGGTTCAGATCTGAAAAAGTCAGAATAGTCTGCAGGGTCCTCTTGCTCCCTGAGTCAAACAAAACTCTGAGCCTAGACTCCCAGGCCCCAGGCAGCCGGCCCCGCCCACATTCCCAACCTCAGCCCGAAGGACCTTTGGAGCCGGGTCCTTCTTTGCTACCAGCCTGTCCTGAGCATTGCAGGATGATGACCGGCATCCCTGGACTCCACTCACTGGATCTCAGTAGCACCGCCCTGTCCCTGAGCTCTGACAACCGGAAGTGCCTGCAAACATCGCCACGTGTCCCCCGGGGGTCTGCCTGGCTAGTAAGACGAGCTATATCAATGTACTGTCCTACGTGCTTTTCATGTACAACTACATTGAAACGCACTGCAGCCTGACGATGTTGGTATGAGTCCGTCCCCGTGTTGCAGATGAAGGAACTGAGGCTGGAGGAGGAACTTGTCGGCGGCAGACACGCTGCTTAAACTGCCCTCGGAGGCCAGCTGGGGGTGCGGGGGGCCGGCACCTCTCAGGGAAGGGACTTCCTCGCTTCATCGTGAGAACCCGGCCCAGAAAGGGGTAGGCCGGGCAGTGTCACTCAGCTGGCCTGGCGCCCAGGACCCCGGGATTCCAGGAACTGCTCTGCTCTCCTCCATTCTCTTTCTCTCTCAGAACCAAACAGCTCTTGAGGGTAAAGACGTCGCAGCATTTATTTCAGATCCCCCGGGGGGTGAGAAAGGGGACCTCTTTTCATCTTGGGGGGAAGTCTGCCCATTTTCCCACTGGGTGAGGGGGTGCCACCCACAGTGGCAGGCAGACTCATGGGCTCTTTAAAAACACAGCTGGGGCCGGCCAAGTGGCGCGATGGTTAAGAGCTGGCTTGGGACATCAGAGGGTCCCGGTTCGGATCCCACATATGAGGGCCAGTGACACTGCCTCTACAGCTAAGATGCTGAACAACAGCTCAACCTGGAGCTGGGCTGCTGTGAGTCACCGGCGACGGCGTAGGCTGCAGCCCCTGTGGCAGTGGGTTGCCATGGGCTACCGTGTGTAGCCAGCAGCCAGCGTGAGCAGCCAG
>NW_017732305.1:673989-678743 GCF_001890085.2 Hipposideros armiger | reverse complement strand
TGTGGAATCGACAGTAAGTTCGGGAGGGAGAAAGCTGTGCGCCAGCAGCCAGCACAGGGAAAAACGGGGGGAAGCTCACGTGAGCTTCCTCTGCTCAGCCTGGAGCTCACACATGGTCCTCCGTCACAGGGAAGGCCGGCCGCTGGGTGCCTGGGTGTGTTATTTTTAGCTCTGCGCTGGGATCCATTAGCTGCAGCCGTGCCCCGGAGGTCAGACGGGCTGCGCTGGAAATCAGTAAATGAACTTCCTTTAGTGCTGCTCTAAGTCCCAGCAGCCCTACCCCGTCGTGGGTGGTGCCCAGTCCTGCGGCCTCAGGAGCTTGCAGGAAAAGCATGTGCAGGGCTTCGGACCAGGTAGGGGCCACCCAGGAAGACAGGGTGGGTGTGTCCCGGTGTCAGGATGGGGGTGTGCATAGAGCACTGAACAAAACGAGGTACACAGTCAACAGCGGGCTCTGGCAGCCAATATTTGTCCTGCCGACTGGCCCAAATGTCCCCTCCTTAGAGACCACTCCATCCACAGTCACCCTCAGCCCCGGGCCACGCCCTAGCACTGACTTTCCTCTGAGGCCCTCCTCCCCACCTGTAATGCCCTCACCTGCCTGTGTGGTCTGCCGCCTCCATCATGAGAAGGCCAGCGCATCCTCACCCAGCTCTGTGGACTCAAGGCTCCATGTTGCTTTGTCAACAGCCGGGGGCGTTACCAACTCCAAGTTCATTTCCCCAGGCAACTTTTACTTTGAATACGTGTATTTCCCTAAAGACGCCGGTTACATTCCTGGACATACCAGTGATGGGGCTCCAGGTCACACCCATTGAAGAGCAGCTAAGGGTAGGTACGGATATAACTGCGATGAACCTTGTTTCTGGGTTTTTCGTAGGACGTCTTACCCATCTAGAAAAGTCATCAGTGCTGGGGGTGTCCTTTCAAAGGGTGACACTTATCAAGGGTGCTGGCTTTTCGGGGTATTGCTAATCAGTCATAAAGGCCGATGATTGTCAAGGACCGGGTATGTGTCTGCGATTGGGGGGCTAGGCGGGGAGGACAGGCTCCAGAGCCAAGCTAAGTGGCCCCCCCGCTCTGCCTCTTAGCCAGTTACATTTCAGCCACAAGAAAGTGGGGTGACTGTCCAGCCAGCATCAGAGCAGAGTTCCCTCAGAGCAGTGATTCTCAGTGGGGGCGACTTTTCCTACATGGGGACATTGAGTAATGTCTGGAGACATTTTTGGCTGTCGTCCCTCAGAGGGCTATAGGCATCTGGTGGGTAGAACCGAGAAATGCTTCTAAACACCCCACACCGCACAGGATAGCCCGCCCAACAGAGAATTATCTGGCTTAGAATATCGGTAGTGCCGAGGCTGCAAAAGCCTGCCTTAGCGTTTAGGCATGTGCTGCCCGAGACAGCAGCCACCCACCCGCCACGTGTGGCGAGCAAGCTTTGCAGCGGGGCTGGAACCGGGCTGCTTTCAGTCGGAAGCACACAGGATCCGAAAGGCCGAGGGGCAAAAACATGAAATGTCTGTCGCATTAATAATCCTAATATTGGTTACTTGCTAAATGACAGTACTTCAATGTAATAGGTTAAACACAATGCATTCTGTGAATTAGATCCTCCCGTGTCTTTTTACTTCTTAGAATATGACTGCTGGAGGGTTTCAACTTCTGCGTATGGCTCACCTTGTGTGTCTGTTGGACAGTGTGGTTTAGACAGACCTTCACTCCTCTCACAGGCTTCCTGGGTCTTCTGGAAATCACTTTGGGCTCAGGGCCACCATTAGCCCATCAATCACATCGGGGTGAGTTAGGAAAAAGCGTCCCTTCTTTGAGACACTGCCTCCAACAGTCAGAAAATGGTGGCAGTAGCCTGATGGTGTGGGGACACATTACTGCCACCTACTGGAAGGTTGTGGAAATACTGTAGACACTGTGACTGTCCCCCGGTGATGGAGGCACCGGGTGCAGTAGACAGTCTGTGACACTGGGCTGCCCCTGGTCTGCGCTGGGGGGTGGTGTTGGCAGGAAGGCGTTTTCCACCCAGTTGTCCCCTCAACAGTTTGTAAGCTTCACGGAGTTTTGAACACCAGAGAAGAGACAGGCTGCTGTCAGACGCCATTTGAGCAGGGGGGAGAAAAACCCCACCATTTACCTAGAGGCTTTCTTTTGGAACTTTGTGTTTTTTTCTGAGTGTGCTTCTGGGATTACAAAATATATAGAGAAAGACCCACTGCTTTCTTGCTGACTTGGAAAAGCCCTCACGCAGTCTGACTCCTTGAGCAAGTGTGGTGGGTCCATTATCATGGCAAAGGCTTGTGGGAAAGACCAAGAATTAGGGACCTCCCTTCAGGAAACTCAGACCGAGAGCAGTGAGTTCTTCAGGCAAACCTTCTCTCGGGAGGCAAGACGGTAACTATGAGACTCGCCGGCCACACGGTCTGTCGCAACTACTCGGCTCTGCCTCAGTAACACACAGGCAGCCACAGACAGTGTGGGAACAGGTCTGAGTCATTGTGTTCCCAAAAAACTTTATCTACACTCCAGAGGGTGGCAGGAATTTGGCGCATGGCTCATAGTTTGTCTTATAGAACAGTGGTTTCAACAGCTGCCCCACAGGCTAGACCCACATCGCAGGCGAATTTGATTGTTAATTTTTTGCCCATTTAAAAAAAATGTATCATTGGTTGCCATCACTGAGAAACAAAGGGACTTTCACATAAAATCCAAATTTTCAGTTTCTCTCGAAGAAATCATGATACTAAACTCACTGATGAAGATCGGCTGCCCTACTAGAACAAGGTGTGTCTGATTTATCACCTCACTCAGGTAAACTGCCAGCTTAGCTACTGCAGGTATGTGGGGCTAGACCCAGGCTCCACAGCACACTTGACGGAAGCTAGGATGCACGATACCAAAATAAAGAGAAGGCCATGGACAACGTGAGCGAGTGGACCGCAAGTGTGGGGTACAAGCCAACTGCTGGAACCTCTTATTTCATGGGGCTGAATTCTCTTATGAATGGGGTGCCCAAGTGACAGTCCCGCCAGATCACTCCAGATGTTAACGGCGTCACTTACCTTGATGACGTCCTCATCCGTCGACTTGCACTCCACAGACTCTGAGATGTCGGTCACGGCCCCGTTCTCCTCCACAGAGACGACCTTGACGGGTAAAGCAACCGTCTTCCCTGTGAGTATGGCGGTGTTCAGGATTTCCAGGTCCTGCCGGAAGAACCGGACATAGCTGGTCAAGGGAGCTTTCCCGTCAGGCACCAGGGGCAACCTCCCCAGCTGTATGCCAGCCTGTCTTTGTTTAGCTAAGACACCATAGCACTTATCTTAGGAACTTGGGCAAAAGGGCCATTCTTTGGGGCAAGTTCCCAAGAATGTCAAACCATTTGCTTTCAGTGTGTTTATGACCATCTTCCAAGCTTCCAACAACAATAAAAAAAATGTTTATTTTTTTTCTCTGTTGCAGAGACCCAGGAGAAGTTACACATCAGTTAGGCTCTGCTTGTGAGCAACAGAAAGTGTAATAATACTGGCCAGTCGGAGGAAGAAGACGCTGTGCTAGGAGGAGTAATGCATCTCCCCCAAGGTACCCGTGTTCGAATCCCCAGAACCTGTGAATCTGTTCCCTGACATGGGAAGAAGGACTCAGCAGTGATGAAGTTAAGGACCGTGACATGCAGAGATTATCCTGAATTAGCTGGGTGTCCCAATGGAGCCATAAGAGTCCTTAGACGACGCAGCCACGAGGCTCAGAGGAAAAGGGGTGATGGAGGCGGGGTGACGGAGGCGGGGTCAGAGTGATACCACCCTGAGCCGAGAGAAGCGGGAGACGGAAAGATGTCCCCCAGCGCCTGCAGAAGGAACGCAGTCCTGCTGGACCTTAATTTTAGCCCCGTCAGACTCATTTCTGCCTTCTGCCTTCCGGAACTGTGATATAATAAGTTGGTGTTAATTTGTTACAGCAGAAACAGGAAACGAATGTGTGTTCTTATTGGCTGGGTCCTGGCTCACGCACAGGAACAAAGGAGACGCTGAAGGAGGCTTTGGAACGGCGGGGCCCAGGCCGGCTTCTACAACACTGAAAACAGGGAAGAGTAGGCCATCTCTCCAGAGGGAAGTGGAATGGATGGCTTCAGCCGTTCCTGTCCCCAAGCCACTCTGGAGAGAGACTGCTGGGTCTCACCTGGCTGAAGTGTCCATCCCTTACCCAGGGAGGTGGGGCCACTTTGACTGACAGGACTGCGAGACTGAGCCCCAGGGGAGAAAGGCAGACGACAGAATAACCAATTCCCATCAGGCAAACAGCAGCAGCAGCAGCAGACATCCAATACGAGACCAGTGCATCGGGTACGTTTCATCCCCGAAGGCCCAAGGTCACTCCACCTTGGTGATGGACACCAGACCACTGGGGCTTCATTTTTGTCTGCAGACTTCTAAGCAAAGCGAACTGCCCTCCCTCTGGGGCCCAGGGGAGCCCACGCCATTGCAGTTATGGGGACCTGGGCTTGTCCTGTTCACATTGGCTTCATGCCAAGTGTCATGTCTCACTCATGTTGTGATTTGCAGAGTGATGGTGGAAATGCCTTCTCTTTTCTGTCTGCAGGCTCTATCTGCCTGCACTTTTGAACTCTTTCTCCCTTTATGGCCGGATGAAGATGAAAGAGGGGCCCCGGCTTCGGAGCATCTCCGGGCACCTTTTTTTTTTTTTTTTTTTTTTTCCCAGGGAAGCAATTGGCACAGAAATGACCT
>NW_017732305.1:659638-673893 GCF_001890085.2 Hipposideros armiger | reverse complement strand
CTGCTCAGCTCGGGCTGGACTCGAACCGCTGTTGCTCAGAGCTCAAACTCTTGAGCGAGCTCTTAACCAACTGAGCCACTCGGCCGGCCCTGTTCCGGGCACCTTTTACCCTTGGGCCCACGTCTCCTAAAGCCCCTCTCCGGAAACACTGCTCCACTTTGAAGCAGAAGCTGCAAGGGGAGAGGTTTTCTCAGTTCTTTCCCAGGGAAGCAATTGGCACAGAAATGACCTTTCGCATGAAGTAGGACACGGCTGAAAGAGCCGTCAGGGACAAGGTGAGTTCCAGCCTCTCTCTGATGCCAGTGCCATTAGCTATCACTTCAGTAAGGCTTCTTCTGCTCCGTCCTCTCCTGGGCTCGCGGCGTTGGGGCGCAGGCTGGGCAGCTGGCATATCCGCTATTACAGACGCTAAGAATACCACAGGCCTCCTGCAGGCTCATTACAGGTAATGTGCTCAGAGTTCAGTCATCCCATTTTTGCTCTCAGAATGGCCTTTGGCTAATGGCTTCATTAAAGCCCCAAACTCCCTCATGGATTAATTGTGATTAGCTTTCAAGAGGTTGTTGCAATCTCTCTCTCTCTCTCTCCCTCTCTCTCTCACACACACACCCCTTCACATCTTCCTCTACCTAACACTTCCTGTCCCTAACCTGAACTACTGCCAAGATTAGGCTGGTTGGGCACTAGATATTTTCACTGACCAAAGTCAGGTTTAAGAGCAGGAAACCAGCAGCCACGGGGACACCAGACGGTGAAGGCAGTCCTGGCCGCCAGGACCAGCTGGCTCAGGCACACGGGGGAACGTCCCTGTACTCAGAAACCACTTTCCCGATCCGTTTTGGTGAGTGTCTGTCACCCATGGGCACTGGGAGTCTGGGGTCCTGGCTTCTACTCTGTGCTTTGGCGTCAGCTTTCTGTGTAACCCGGTCCTGTCTCTCACCTTTTAGAATCTTTGCCTCTTCGTTTAGGGGTTGGGTTCATCATCTTTCCAGCTGTCAAATCTTACACGCCCATGGAGAGTCAACAGCCATTTAGGGAGCACTCACTCTGCACCTATCATGTCCTTGTCACTGGGTTACAAAGTAGTGGCCCAGAGGGAGAAGTCCCTGCTCACACAGACAGATAGGATGGCGGGGCAACGCGAGCACGCAATCAAGCTACTGTGCTCATCAGGGCTCTTTCCTTAACTGGTGACAAATATCCAGCTCAAGTTGGTCTAAGCAAAGAGGGGACCAACTGCCTTGCGAGGCTCAAATATCCCCGGGGAGAGGCCTCAGAGGAACGGAACCCGCCGACACCTTGACCTTGGACTTCTGGCCTCCAGAACGCACCGAACATTAAAGTTTTGTTGTTTAAGCCCCCAGCCTGTGCGTTTTGCTGTGGCAGCCCAAGCTGACTCATACAAGATTTTAACAGCCCTGGACATTAAGCCGGGAAGACGGGCAAAGAAATGTCCTTGATTGTGACCTCAGAAGGAGCCACTGGTATCATGAGGAAAGGGACAGGCTCTTGGCAGAATCAGAGAGGAGAGGCGTTGGTGTGTCTGGAGGAGGCTACGCCCTCCCATCGTGAGCCAGAGGGCAACTGTGTTGTGCTGAAAAGAATCAATCAAGTGCGGTGCTTTAAATCACTGCCGTCTCCAGTTTGAGCAAAGCCTGAGGCTTCGCAGAAACACACTCTGCGACTGGATTCGCCCTCATAAATGTAAATTGGTGTTGCTGTTTCCCTGTATTGTTACAAGTCGTATTTTTAATTTTTAAATAAAGAAAGAACACAGAATTACTTGTGGCGCGTTAGAAAGACCAAAGCAGGTGAGCTGCCAGAGGGATGTTAGACTAGCAGGCTGGCCGAGGCGTGGGTGTGAAGCCGCGCTGCCAACCCCACCCGAGGGCCCTCGCCACGAGAAGCGAATGTGGAAATGTGTTCTGCGCATACGGCAGGGTGTCACTCAGCCATGAAAAGGCACGAAGCCCTGACACTCGCTACAACGTGCGGGGAGGGACCTTAGAACTTGATGCTGAGTAAGAGAAACGAGGCGCGCAGCGCCATAGTATGCGACTCCATTTCTATAAAACGTTCAGAGCAGACAAATCCATAGACAGGAAGCCGAGGGGTGGGTGCCAGGGGCTGGGGGAGGGGACTGGCTGCTTAAAGGGTGTGGGGTGTCTTTTTGGGGGGTGATGAAAATCTTCCGGAATCAGACAGTGGTGATGGCTGCGCAACCTTGCAAATAGACTAAGAGCCATTCAATTACAGACTTCCGATGGTGCGTTATGCGGCATGTGAATTACATCTCAAAACAAAAAGAGAGAAAGAAAACAGAATGTGGGATGAGGGCTGGTACCACGGAGCGTCCACAGCCACGCGCAGGCCTGGCTCTGCTCTTGGCTGGTCGTGGGGCTGCCGTGAAGCCGTCCAGTCCATCCACCCTCAGCCTCCTTGTCCCAGGAACAGGACGAAGAGAAAACATGTCTGTAGCTCAGACGCCACACGCCTGAACTGCTAAACCAACGTGGGGGGTTCACATCTCACGGGGGTAGGAGGACGGCGTGGGTTTAAGCTAAAATGTCCAGGGAGCAGGAAACCCCCTCTCATGCATACAGGTCTGGGAGGCATGTAGAGGGAGTGCTTCATAAAAAGAAATAAAACAGAGGTGACATCGGGGTAGCTCAAGCCCCGTGTCAGGTGCAGATAAATACTCCCTTTCCCATCACCAACCCACAGAGCGGGAATGAGGGTCCCCAGTCTCTGGATGGGGAAACCGAGGCCCTGAGCTGGTCCATGGACTAGTCCAGGGTACACAGTCTGCAGGTGGCCACCCGGTTTGAACGTGGCCCACTGGACTGGACCGCGTGTCCTGGACCACCCTCTCTCCTACCGCTTTTCAGGTCCAGGGTGAGGACGTGGGACGGGCCCGCCTGAGAACCTGCCTCTGCCCTTTTCTGGCACATATTTAACTTCTCCAAGCACCAGATTCCTCGCTGTGAATTCGGCTTGCTGTGAAGATGAAACCGGATCATGTTTACGGATTGCCTGTCAGGGCCTGGGACCAAGTCCGCGTGGACTCCAAGGCAGCTAATGTGACGTGTCTGGGATTAGGCGACCAGTACATGCACAAAAGCCCCCGCCCCCCACTTTCCATCTATTGGGGTCGTGGAGGGGTAAGGTCAGGAAACAGAATATTTAAAAATAAGGCCAGTGCTTAGCAAGCATCCAAATGCATGCAACCTGGAGTGACAGGATATTTGTGCCTTTTGTATTCATTTCAGGGTGTTTTTTTTGTTTGTTTGCTTGTTTTTTTTAATAAAAGAGAGAAAAACGTGGCTGATAACTTTGAAACCTCCTTTGTCGCTTTCCCCAGGCCTGTTCCTCAGTCTCCCCCTGTCCCCCAGGGCATCCTAAGGGCAACGTGCCAACATTTTCCAGGTAGCGGTTTTACACTTTAGCTGACATCCCCGCACGGTCCCTCCTTTATGTGGCTTAAAGGCATGTTTCACACGGTCAGCGCAGCCTGTCACATGGGACTTTCAACGTCTTTTCTCCCCTCACCGGGACATTTCCCGATGTCCCCATTCCATGCGGCTGAGCTTAGGTTCCTACCTGACCCCAGGTCTACACTTGACCTAACCCTTGTCTCACAGGGCGACCAGGTGCCCATCACGCGCCTGCCCCACGATTTACGTCCCCAGCCTCCACCCACAGAAGTGTACAATGTCGCAAACTCTCCTTCTGGGGGCACCCGAGCTTCCTAGCATCTATCACAGCGGTGGGATCGCTGGGGTGGCGGGCACACGCATTTTCTTCTCTGATCCTGCCAAACTGGACGCTGCTATATGGATTTGTGAGCCAAGGGGGACACTTAGATTTGTCAGGGGGCCGGGGGGGGAGAGAGAGAGAGAGAGAGAGAGAGAGGAAAGGAGGGAGAGAATGTGACAGAGACTGTAGGTTCTGCAAAGCCTGAAATATAATATTTACTCTCTAGCCCTTTACAGAAAAGCCTTGTCGACGCCTGGGCACAAGGGTCATTGCCCCAAAGGGACGGGGCTCTCAGCATGTCGCCCGAGGGCCCTCCAATGTTTTTGTGTTAAAGCCGCTCCGGTTCGCAGAGTCCGTGGTGTCAACGTCCTATGGATGCTAACCCCTACCATCCTTACAGACTGTCTCTCCTTCTGGGGTTGCCTCCTCGGGTTCACTGTGTTTCAGTCGGATGTCACCATCAGTGCCATGGCCTGCACCGAGCTTGGACTCGGGGAGGTCTGCGTTGTGATAATTTGCTTCGCAGGGGCCTGGAGGTCTCCCACCCGCGGGAAGCATTGCCCGAAAGCAGAGGGTCGCGTCTTACATAGGAAGGACATCGGAAGTGGGGCTCTTTTTACGCGTGCTTCCTAACTGACAGGCGGTTATTTCCTTGTTGTGACAGCTTTTGGCTGCCTGCCCACATTTATCTCCAAGAGCGTGAACAGGACACTTGAGCAAGGAGCCCCTCCAGGTGGCCCTTCAGTGGGGTGCGGAACATTGCGGAATGGCAGCTTCAAAAGGTAAGCACACAGCAGAGACACGAACAACTGCGTCTCCCTCCAACCCGTCTGGAGCGCAGTGGGTCAGGAAAACGGAGGGTTGGGAGAAGGATGCTGGAGACAGCTGGACGGGACCCTGGCTCGTGTGGCAGGCTATGGGGAGATGCAAAGACCCGTTCTGAAAACCAAGAAGGTATTCTGGCAGCAGGCGTTCGGACGGCTGAGGCCCTGTTGATGCCTGCATATGGTTGCCTGGTTTTCCAGGTCTGGTCTTCTCTGTGCTTTGGTATTCCTCATCTGTGAAATGGGACCATCCCCCTTTCCTCGAGGGTTCCTCTGAGCATTAAATGAGAGCACCTATGCGAATCTCCTAGCTCCGTGCCTGGCCTGGAGGTGGCCACTCCCTAAACACGAGCCCCTTCGTCCTTAATCCCAGGAAACAGAGTCCAAGAGTTGTGGCTTTGAATTTCAATGTCCTATGTCACCAAATCGCTCCGGAGCGCCCCAGCCCTGCGGTTCTAAAAACGAGAGTGCTCAACTGTCACTAATTTAACGTCGCTTTGGAAGTCGATGGAGGACTCATTTAATTAAACTTCCAATTCGATCAGCGGGACCCCGGGTGGCGGGAACGCCTCTGCGGCGGCTTCAGAGACTTGAAGCTGAACCCAGCGTGGGGGTGAACTGGTGCCAATCCCGTGGAGAATTTGGGGTGTAGGACCGACCTTGCAGGGAGTGAGAAAGGCCCCCTTCCTGAAGCAAAGACAAAGAGCTCCCCTCTAATCCCTGCCTGCCAAACCATGGCAGGATAGTATGTGGAGATGTTAATCTACCTTTGGTTTCCCTCTGTGATTTCACCATCCTTACCACCCGTTCAAGCCCAGAACCTAGTGCTAAGCGGCAGTCCTTGGAGGAGGAAGGGGCAGGACGACAGGCAAACCCCAAATTCCCAAGAGGGGAGGAGGTTACAAGCTGACAAACAGCCTTGGCCAAAATCAGGAGAGAGAATGGGGGCCCCTGCCCGCCAACGCCCCCGCCCCGGGAGGGTTTCCTCTCCTGGGAGGAAGCTGTCTGGGTTCTGAGACAGAGGGACACGTGTCCTGTTTCTGGATGGCACCCCTAGCAAGAGGCAAGAGAAGGTGGCTTCTGGTGTGTCTACACGGCGATGCCAATCGTCTTCAAGTCCCAGAGGTGGCCCCCAAAAGGCAGGGACTCCAAAAGCAAAACGATTGGGTTTGGAGGAAATAAAGCCCCAAGATATTGTAGCACAAAGTGGCTAGTTGCCACTCCGTATCCGTTCTCCTTTTTTCTTAGTAACTGAACCGTGATTTATTTTCTTGGGGGGTGATGGGGGAAGGGTAGAGTGGGAAGAGTGTCCAGCTAGAGGACTACACCTCTCAATCTCCCTGGTAGCCACATGTGGTCTAGGACACCGGTTCTCAAAGTGTCCTGCCTGGAGCACCCGCTCCAGCAGCACCTGGGAACCTGTCAGAAATGCAAGTTCTTGGGCCCCACCTGGACCTACTGAGTCAGAAACTCTGAGGATGGTGCCCGTGAACCTTTGTTTAACAATCTCTCCAGCTCTCGGATGCTGCTGAAAGTTTGAGAACTATTGCTCTCGTCCAAACGTAAGCAGAAATATTATGAGGTGCTTCACGAACTCTGCTTAGTGGGGGCTGGATTTAGGAAGTGGGGGCCTGGACTTAGATGGTCTTTTCTACCCTTTATCCCTCTGGTGACCTGGAATACGGATACAATTGGGGTCATGAGGCAAATTTGGAAATGAAAGCCACTCACCAAGGATGGTGGGGTAGAAAGACAGGAGAAGCCTAAACCTCAGATGGCCAAGGAGTGGTCATGGGCTTACTTCCATATGTGAGATAAACCACTGGTATTGAGGGCTTTCTGTTCAACGCAGGCAAACCTAAAGCTAATTCATGTGATCCCTCCTTGCATGCTGGAGACGGTAGATGATGGCTGCTATTTGCTTTGGAGGCATGCAACATTTCCAGCTGTTGTAGCCATGAGACAGCAGCTCTGGGGCGAGGGTGCTACAGGATGGCGCGCACTTGGGAATGGCAGGGAATGGTAATCAGCCCCACTGTGCTTGGCTGGCGGTGGTGGCGTGGCGGGCGCCTCTCTGAGCAAGCCTCCCAGCAGGGCTAAGCAGAGACTGACAATTCAGCCTAATTTATAGCAGCAGGAAAATCACTCCGAGGAGGGCGCCTCATTTCCCCAATTCCAGGCATCCTGGTGAAAATGACAGCATGGCCACCCAGCAGCCAATTGGTATGCTGATTAGCAAGGGTGTCTGAGACGAGGGTTCTGGGTTCCAAGCAGATGAGCACCCACACCATCTGATTAACAAGCTGACTTTGTTAGGTACAGCGAGCTATTTACATAATCCTGTGGTGAAGAATGCATTATGGACACACACAGGCATTGTGGGGGCGGCCTCTGGAAATTCCAGGCGGCATGCAGACCCCCAGCTCCGCTGCATGGCTCCGTCATCAGGGAGAGCAGGGGATCCTTGTGACGGGCCAGCTTGGGGAATGGGGTCCAGCTGGAGCTGGCAGATGCGGTCTCTACCTGACCGACCACACTGCCTCCTCCGTCGCCGTTTCCTAATTAATGAGTGCATCCCCGAGAGGGTGGTGATTTCTCGGTAGAATTGATTTGACAACGCTCGGGGAGATGCCCACGGGGGATGGACACTGACACTTCAGTCATGTGCTCCGTGCAATGGCGCTGGGATGGAGAGGCAGGGGGTCAGATGGGAGGGGAGGGACAGTCTCTCAGGAAGGCTTTCTCTTCCTGACCCTGCAGGGAGCCAGAGAAAAGGCCTCCACGGATACCCCCAGCGGGTCCGTCCACATCCCAGTCGTTCTCAGTTACACTACACATTCTCCTGAGTGTCATCTCTGACGGTCTTCACTTTGCAATTCCTTCTGGGAATCTGAGCACAGTGAATTGTGGGCCAATTAGGGCCCACATCTAAAACCAGGAAGTCGTCAGCGTACCAGAGCACAGACTCTGGCAGGTGCCTGGGAGCTGGGGGAGACCAGCTCGCTAGCCGCTCAGCTGTCCCAGGGGACAGGCCATAAACAGTCACTCGGGCACAGATGTCCTGGGCATTCCAAGGCCTCAGGCAGTAAGCATGCATAGGCATGATCATCCGAATCAACATTATAATAACGTATGTCTATTAGTTTTCTAGGGCTTCTGCTGGAAAGGACCGTACACCGGGAGGCTGAGAACAGCAGAAATTCATTCTCTCTCAGTTCTGGAGGCCGGAAGTCTGAGATCAAGGTGTCGCAGAGCTGGGCTCCCTCTGAAACCTCTAGGGGAGGGTCCTTCCTGCCCCCCCTGCCCCCCGGCATCCCCGGTGTCCCTTGGGTTGTAGAGATCCCGTGCGTTCCCTTCTCTGCCTCTGCTGTCACATGGCCTTTTCTCCTCTGTGTGCATCTGTGTCCAAATGTCCCTCTTCTCATAATGACACCAGCTGAATCGGGGCCCATCCTGATGACCTCATCTCAAGTTGATGACGACTGCAAAGACCTAGGCTTTCAATATATATATATATATATTTTTTTTTTTCTTTTTTTTTTTGGGGGGCATCATTATATCCATAGAAATGGCTCTTCCTCCTTGGCAGGAAACTTGCACGAGGATTAGTCCCACATCTGACCGTCCACATGGCAGAGTCAAAGGGCGGATGTTACTGCAGTGGGGAAACTGAGGCCCCGAGGACTTGAGCTTAAACCGTCCAGTCTCCCGACAGCCAAGCCTCCAACCAGAGCTCCTCTCTCCGAGCTGACGCTGAACGTCACCAGCCAGCTCTCCCCTGAGTCGTGACAGTGCCAAGCCCACTGCGGGCCACCCCACAGCCCCTTCATGACTGAGTTTTCCCAAGTGCTGTGCGCTGCTCCAGGCCCCTCCCCTATTCTCGTTTTCTCTTCCCAATACCCAGTGAGGCAGGTACTTCAATTCCCCCCACGTCACAGGGTGGGAAAAGGGGCCGCAGGGAGTTTAAGCAACTTGCCCTCGAAGTTTCTAGGAGCTAAGCATGGAGGTGTGGGGGGAGGGACCGGCAACAAGCCGCGTGCTCTGGACCACTGCACCATCTGACAGCAGCGCCCCTAAAGACACTGCGAATGAACGTCGAAAAAGCAAATTCACGCACTGAGCACCTCAGGGGAGCTCCTTAAAAAAACCACAGCTCTGGGCAGGCTGAGTGGAGCATTGGTTAAGAGCTGGCTTGGGACGCCAGAGGGCACCGGTTCGGATCCCACATATGAGGGCCAGTGACACTGCCCTCCACAGCTAAGATGCTGAACAACGGCTCAACCTGGAGCTGGGCTGCCGTGAGTCACCGGGGATGGCGTAGGCTGCAGCCCCTGTGGCAGTGGGTTGCCATGGGCTACCGTGTGTAGCCAGCAGCCAGCGTGAGTGGCCAGCAGCCGCAGTGAGCGGCCGTCCTGAAGCCGGCGACTGATGTGCCTCGCCCAGGAAGAGCGCAATGATGGTGCCAACTTGGGCCAGTGAAGCAACGTCCTCCACAACTAGACTGAAGACCAAAACGACAGCAACTTGTCTGTTCTCCTTCCCCAATCTCCCAGCACTGTTCCCATCCCCCAATTCCCCAATAAAAATCTTAAAAAAAAAACAAAAAAACCCCCACAGCTTTGCGAAGAGGCACTTCAGGTGCCGTCCAACCCGCCCACGTCCCGTGTAACAGCCAGTGCCACCATCACCTCTACGGAGTTGCCCAACACTGTCAGTGCCCCAGAAGAAAACCCTGCCCCCGTCAGCAGCCTCTCCCCACCCCGCCCGCCCCGGGCACCAGGCAACCACTCATCCGCTTTCTGTCGCTATGGATTTGCCCGTTCTGTCCGGACATGTCCCATAAATGGGAGCACACGACATGTGGCCTTTTGTGATTGGCTTCTCTCACTCAGCATTACGTGTTCAAGGCTCCTCCATGTTAGAGTGCGCGTCGGGGCTCCGTTTCTTCGCATAGCCGAGTGATGCCCCACTGTGTGGACGGGCCACCTTTTGTTTATCCTTCAGCCACGGATGGACGTTTGAGTTGTTCTTTAACCACGTTTTGGCTGGTGCTAAGGACATTTAAGTACAAGTTGTGTGTGTGTGTGTGTGTGTGTGTGTGTGTGTGTGTGTGTAAGTAGGTTTTCATTTCTCCCGTGTGCATACCCAGGAGTGGGGGCTGCAAAGGCTGCGCTTCAAAGCCAGGTCATACCCAGGCTCTTCCCTAAGATGAGGTATCTTTCTTGGACTCGTTTGCCCCGAAAAAGTTACCGATAACCCCCGAGGGTTTATGGGTCCCATTTCCTCCAAATGGGCCCACACACTTTTCCTAACACGATGGAATCCACTCCTCTGGCTTCTAGACAGCGGAATGTTTCCCGGTGGTTTCGCAAAGCACAGGAGACAGCGAGCCGAGCGTTGCCCCTGGTCAGCGGCTGGGGAGAGGGGCTGCTGACCGCCAGCCAGGCGTCCTGTCCCAGGGCCCCTGTCCCCGCTCCCCGTCCAGGCACGCTGTGACTGACGTCTCCTTTCTCCTGTGAGCGCTGCTGCTTCTGACTCTCAGGACGCCGGGTTCCGAGCCGTGAACGTTCCTAGTCGGTGTCTGGTGAACAATATTCTCTCTTGTCTACTGGCTGCCTTTCCAGCTGCATCTTAATTAGTGACCCTCATGGCTGACCCTGTATCAGCACAGGAGTGCTTTGTTGGAACTCGTGTCTGTTCCGATGTTTGAAGCATGGATCAGCGGGGTGTTGTGTGGAGAACTGGTCTCATTTCCTATTTTGGGGAAAAAGAAGGGTCCTTGTGTGATATGTACAGCTCCGCTCCCGGCACAACCCGACCCCACGGTCAACATGAGGCCCCGGTGACGTGGAGGCTGGGTTGGAGCCTTATCTAACCTACTTGGCTGCTGGGTCATATTCCAGACAGCGGACAGGGTGAGCCCCTTACACCTGAATAAGATCAGGTCCCTCCCCTTCCCAAACGTCCCTCTGGGTCCTTCTCACTCAGGTGAAAGCCGCAGTCCTGGGGAGGGGTCCCGGGGCCGCCCTGGTTTCTGTGCCATCCTGTCTCCCCCTCTGCGTGCTTTCCGGCCACTGCGGTCTCTGCTGTGCTCTGAACATGACCGAGGCTTTGCATATGCTGTTCCTTCCGCCTGGAATGCTTTTCCCACAAGTACCTGCATGGCTCCATCCGTGGGGTCGCTGTTCGCAGGTCACCTAACCACCACCATGCCGCCCTACGCCATGTCCCACGGTGCCCTCTAGAGCTCTGACCGCCCGGGATAGCATATATGTCATTTCAGCTTTGGGGCGATGTCTTGTTTCCCTCTGGGATGGAAACGCCATGAGAAGTCACCCTGCGTGTCTGTCTGGTTCACGCCTCCATCTCCAGTGCCTGGCACGGTGCCTGCTCTTCCCAGGTGAGGCAGATCGGTGGCCGGCTTCTGGACGGCGGCTCACGGTGGCTCTTGGCAGCTCACACCGGCTGCCAGCCACTCACAGTAGCTCACGGCAACCCGCTGCAGCCCCATTGCAGCCTACGCCGAAGCTGGTGACTCACGGCAGCCCAGCTCCAGGTGGAGCTGTTATTCACCATCTTAGCTGTAGAAGGCGCAGTATCACTGGCCCTCATGTGGGATCTGAACCGGGGCCCTGCTGCTCAGAGCCGGCGTCCCAAGCCAACTCCTAACCAGCATGCCATTCGGCCGGCCCATGAACTTGTTTTTTATGGGCCTGATAGAATGGAGGTGATGGCAGAAATCAGGGCGAGTGGTGGTTTGTTTCTGCTCACCTGCTTTATAGGTGGAGATGACACAGGTGCAGCCAGCGTGCTTTCTGATTGGTCAGTGTTACGCCCCTGGTCTGTTCTGATTGGTTGGAGCCTGTGCCATTCCCATCAGTAAGGAGTTTGACCATCACTTCGGTTTGCACCAACTGCTAATAAGACACTGAAGGTCATGAACGAGATTCTGCACTTTCCCGGGCACTCTGTGCCTGGTCACGATGACACCTCAATCTCCTGAGGAGAAGTGGTCCAGCAGTTACTTTTCATGTGACGCTTACACGGAGCGGGGGTGGGGGGTGGGGGTGCCTGGCCGGTCAGAACACAAAGGTTGCTGGTCTTGCCGAAATGACCTACAAAGGTCCGGGCACGTGGGTTTTCCCACCGAGGAGAACTGTGCTCACTGCGTTAGTCACACGGAGTTAAAAACAAGCCTTATTCGTCTTCCTTATTGCAGCGCCGAGGTCCTGACAGCAGTTAGCACCGGAGAAACACAGCCTCACAATAGTAAACCACTCAGCAGATCAATCCTGGGGAGCTGCAACTTGTCTCCAACGGTAGTTGAGCAAATTTCTCTCCCTCCCCGAGGACACACGCTAACAGCTCTGTGGGCTCCCAGGTACAGGCCAATAATTCTGGGCTCGGTCACGACGGGGAAACTCAACTCTCACTTCATTTACTCCTAATTCGCTCGCTGTGCAAGCTGGGGTGCAGGGGCCGAGCTTTACTTACCCGTCAATTTACTTTTAATACAAGATGGAGATGCTATTCAAAAATGTTCATTTAAAACAAGAAAGCAATTCAATTTAAGAAGTCCCGCGTGCTCAGAAGGTCCAAGTCATTACACGGGATCATCCCTTGGGGTGGTACCTGGAATATGAGGTACCAAGTTCCCAGAGAAATGTCACGTGTTTTTTTTTTTTGCAATCTCGTCGAGAAAGGAGGCAATTGAGGAATAGGTACTTCATTCCCACAAAGTTTCTGTTTTTAATACTTTTGCATCACTTAGGTTGTACAGAAGCTCTTGCTGTGGATGAAGGAGGTTTCAAAGGCTGGCCTCGAGAGCAGAGCCTGCTCCAGCAACCTTATGCAGGGGGCCGAGGTGAACAGTGGTATGTGTGTTGCTTCTGCCCCTTATGATCCTGTCATCACAGCACACACCCAGCATGAGGGACCTCGCAGCTATGCCCTCTGAGCTGGACCTCCTCTCTTTCCTGAGCCCCTGCGAAGAACACGTGACGCAGACCCTGTGCAGCCAACGAAACATGAGTGCAAATGATGTGTGTCCCTTCCGGGTCGAGGCAAGCAGGCAAGAGCCAGTGTGTCAGTTCCCTGCTTTCTCCCTCCCTGCGGGGACAACCTAGGGTGGCAGGATAGTGTGTCAGATCTCTGAGGCACCGGATGGAGGAGAGCCCAGGCTGACCTGCATGAGTGTGAAAAGTAAACTCTGGCTGTGCGGATCCTGGGATGCCGTGTGTGTGTGTTGTGGGATCTACAGAGACGTACGCTGACACACCATCCAGAGAAGCAGGCGTGGTGTCCACCCGGCACGAGAGAGCTCTCTGGTAGACACGCTTGCATTCAAGCATGAGGGACTGAACTAAGTGGACGACCCTGCCCAGGACACACGGAGAGGAAATGCTGACTTGAACGTGAGCCACCAATGGCGGACTCTTGAGCCAACAGCTTCAACCTACCTATCGGGGGAGAGAAGTTTTGGAGGTGGGCTTCCTTGGTGCCCATCAAATCACAGAGAGAGCTTTTATCAAGTGGGGTTTGGGTTGTGAGGACATAAGTGAACTCTGGATAACTCAAATAAAAAAGGAAGCTGCCAGAGGGCCTTGGGTATCTCAGACTTGGTGGTGAGCTGGGGAACAGGGTGGTCATTGTGCCTGTGCCTGGAGATGCTAATGGATGACCGCCAGTATTGTTTTGTGTCCTTGTGTCACGTCAGTCAAGGAACAGAGGCACCCAGGTGGCCCAGAGTAGGTGGTGTCCCATCAGGCACAGTTGCAAGGTGAGGAGAGGGACGGAGCCTGTTCCCAGCTCCATGGTTACCCAGACAGTCCCAGACGCCGGCTTGGGCACAGCCATGCCGAGTTCCCCAGGCTTTGTCCTTGGGGTCAGAGGTACCGCAGGACCAAAAATCCATTCTGTGGGATGTATCGGTTCAGAGAGTGCCTAATCTCAATTAATTCCACTCTAGTGGCTGCCACAGAGGGCTCATGTTCCTTCAACGCTGCCTGCCTGCCCAAATCTACCAAAAAACGCCGTGAATCCTACTTGGCCAGAGTTATAGATTGAAAATGGAACACGTATCACATTAGTAACGGACGATACTCCCCCCTAGTGGCAGAAATGGGCAACACCCAGCGTCACTCAGCAAACGGAGATGGTTGACCTGTAACTGATTTTTCTGTAACTGATTTTTCTGGACGAACACATGCTGCAGCCTGGGCGGCCCCTCGATCACACAGTGGAGTTTCCTCTCCTAACACTGTTGACTACTCCAGGGCGCTTCTGAGGTAAAATTTAACCATTTTAACCCTACTGTTTGGTGAACTGAGGGACACCATCTAGTTTTTGAACATTTCCATCAGGCTGAGCTTCCCTTGGGACATTCGCCACTCATCCCAGCTCCTACATTGGGCCCCAGGCAACCACTGATCTGATCGGCTTTCTGTCTCCATAGCTTTGCCTTTTCTAGAAATTTCATACAATGGATTCCTACAATAAGGTTTTTGTTTGTTTGTTTGTTTGTTTGTTTTTAATTTTTATGCTTGGCTTTTTTTTACCCTGGTAGTTTGGTGCATCGTAGCTTTTCCCTTTTTTACTGCCAAATAGGGTTCTATTTTCTGGCTGTCCCTCCATCTGTTTACTCTTTCACCAGCTGAGGGCTATTTGGATGATTCC
>NW_017732305.1:646719-653018 GCF_001890085.2 Hipposideros armiger | reverse complement strand
ACACAGACACACACACAGTCACACATACACAGATACAACCCACACCCACAGACACACAGTCACACACACACACAGACACACACACACAGATACACAGTCACAGACACACACACACAGGCGCACACACACACAGACACACAGTCACACATACACAGACACACATCCACAGACATGCAGTCACAGACACACAGTCACTCACACACACACACACACACAGAGTCACACATACATACACACAATCACACAGACACACGTTCTCTGTTTTTACCTCTAAAATATTTCCTTTTCCCTCCTGAGTGACAATCACTTAAAATGAATTATAAATTCACCCATAGGTCAGCGCTCTAACATGTTTCAAATGCTGACATAATTATGGGGCTGTCGCCTAATGGCTGACACTGACATAATGTCGCCCTTGGCGCCACTCATCACACACCGACAAGAAGCCCGACGTGTCTTCCTTCAGGCTGCGCACACTGAGGCAACAAGTAGCAAGTACGAAGCGCTCAACATGTCAGGCGCTTCCAGCCTGGCAGCTGGGGACAAATGACGGAGGGACAACAGCCCCTCACCTCCAGGAGCTTACACTGGGGCGGGGAGGACAGCTGTGGTGACTCATTCATTCATTCATTCATTCACTCATTCATTCATTCATTCATTCATTCATTCATGCAATGGCTCATTAGCGCCTACTGTGTGCCAGGCTTAGTTCTAGGTACTACTGACAGAGTGGTGCTTACCCCTCAGGAAGCTGACACTTAGTGGGGACATTCCGACAATGCACATGTAAATATGTAATTTTTTGCTATGAAGGAAAATCAAGGTGTGCAGGGCATAGCGCAAGTGACTGGGCTGTCAATTTCTTACATTCCAGCCAGGAGGGCTGGGGACCCACGGCAGAGAGAAAAGCAGTGACTCCACTCGTGCTGTGACGTGGGATGGGGCTCGGATGGGGTNCGACCCTGGAGAGAAGAAAAATGGTGCTGAGATGGGGGGGGTGACTGAGGGCAGTGGGGCTCTGGGGGGGGGGACACCCGGAGGTGGCTGGACACTTCTTCAGGGGCTCCTTGAATGTACAGTGTGCTCCACTCAGGACTTTTGTCCCTAGCAGTGGACCTTTCCACAATGCCTGGGCAGAGGGAAATTCCCACCGGGGCAGGATTTGGGGCAAGGCGGTGGCACAGCAGGATTGTGTTTGAATGGCCCCCACGCGGCCAGCCGTGGAGGCTCAGTTCTCTTTGAGACCCAGAAACTGAATTACATGTTGCCGGGGGCTCTTACAACTCTCAGTTGTGGCTTCACTGCAGGTCGCTTTCAGTTCATGGAGAACTGTTTCAGGGGTGCCTGTGAGCCGGTAGCAGGTGGCCCCTCAAAGGGAGAACCGGAAATCTCCCATATGCGTGTTTGGGAGACCAAGGAAACTTTTCAATAAAATAAATGTATGTGTTGATTCTGACCTTTTAAAACCCTGTGACAAAATCCAGATGGAGGCCGGAAAAAAAAATTGCATTTCATCTGGCCGTCCTTATATTAATTTATCAAGCAAAATACCAAGATTAATTCTCATTCAAATGGGCACCCACCTAAGGTTTTTGAAAATGAAATTCCATTAACGATTCCCTCTCATTTTTACTTTCAAGAATTTTTAGTATGCGGGGACATGGGTCCTGGTGATTTCTGTACTTGAGCACAGCGGGGGTTCTGTGAGCATTCGGAAAACGATTTTTTTTTGCCTCTCTCATTACAGGACACAAAGCAGTGTCTCAGGAAATGTGTTATTTAGAATCTCTTAATGTGATGCAAGCCTGTATCTGAGATAACACCAGGAACACGCTGTAAGCTGACTTTCAGGTCTGATTACGGCGCGTGATTGAAAATACCTCCTCTGAGTAACTCGGTCACTTATCATTTTTGTGGATGGCATGTACACCAGCCCGGCATTATCAGCCAGAATGAGGGCAGCTGCGATGCTACGACTGCCTGACAGCACTTGGGAAGGAGTTATATACACTCAGGTACTTGTTTTCTAATAAACCCTGCCTTTTCCAGTCCCCTTCAGTGGGAGAGGAAGTAAACAGGGACGCCACGAATCTGATGACAGCCCTGGTGCAGCCAAAGCAGCGCTCCAAGTCCTTGGTTTGGTGCTGAGGCCTAAAAGGAGGGGACAAGGAAAACTAAGGAAGAAGTGGATGCTGGGTAGGTGGCGTCACTTGCCCTGTCACTCAGGAAAGTGGGTTTCCCTTGGTTTGCTGGTAAGTTCAGGCAGGGCTGCCGAGTACAGTTGGTCAGGTTTTGCACTGCACAAGGGCTCTATAGTCACATCGCAGACATAGCACATCTCCTGATAGAGGGAAGGCAAGTGTGGCTGGAGGGGCATCCCTTTCTAATGGGGACGCTGCTTGGGCTGCTGGTTTGGACCTGCCCTCAGGACAGCAGGAATTACCAAGAGGAAGCACATGGGTCTTTTCACAGCTGTCTCGCCTGAGAAAGAGGAGGCTTTTCACAGCTGTCTCGCCTGAGAAAGAGGAGGCTGGTTTCTAACCGTAGCCCCGCCTCGCTGCTTCCTGGTGTCATTAATGAAGGGCAGGTAAGCAGGAACCTTGGTTATTCGGTTTACTCCTTAAACTCCTTACTTTTGGGACACTGACCTGGCACAGGGTGGACATGCCATAAATATCCATCCACTGAAGGGGCTGCTAGGCCATTCTGCACAGAAGCCCCTACTGTGGTCACCTTCTGCCCTTAGCTGTTNTGAGGGCCAGTGACACTGCCCCCCAATTCCCCAATAAAAAAAAAAAAAAAAAAAAAAGACTGCACCCAGACAGCCGGAACCCTCCGGCTGCCTGCGGGCTGACCTCTCAGATTAATGCAAGCCTTTTTGCAAATGAGTGGAACAGGTTTCCCGTTCCCTCTGCCTCGGCTGGCTTTGCAGGTTTCATTTTGAGAAGCACGAGCAGCGATCCGGCCGTAAAGCCCCTTGTCCCGTGCGGAGTTCCTGATGTATCGGACAAACACGAGTCTTCTGGGGAGCAGAGGCAGGCTTGCCTGTTTTAAGTGGTTAAGGGTCAGAGAACTAGTTTGTCACCGCCATGGTTTCTCTGGCAAACTCCAGGAGGAAGAGTCCTCTGAGGGTCTGTGAGGGATGGTGACAGTTCCAAGGACAGGAGCAGCTTTCATCAGATGCGACCGTCCGCTGCTTCTGCTTGTGGGATGCTCCTCAAGTCCTCCCGGGGCTCTACCCAGCTGTCCCCCGTGGGGCAGGGGTGGTGATCAGCACCAATCACCTGATTCCCATCCACGGGCTCCCACTTCTTAGCTGTGTGTCCTTGGCGAATTAATTAACCTCTCCATGCCTCAGTTTCCTCCTCTTCAAAAAGGGGACAATAATGCAACCAACCCCATCTCTGTTTCTTGAGGCTGCCGTAACACATCATCACAAACTTGGTGCCCTAAAACAATAGACATTTATCCTTGCACAGTTGTGGGGGCCAGATGTCCAAAATTCAGGGACTGGCAGGGCCAGGCTCCTGCAGGCTTCAGGGGAGGGTCCTTCCTGTCCCTTCGAGCCCCTGGTCGTGTCCATGTCCCCGGCATTTCTTGTCTTGTGGCCACATCACTGAATCTGTGCCTCTGTCTCACACAGCATTCTCTGTGTCTGTCTGTCTCTCCTTATCCGTCTCTGATAAGGACACCTCCTGATTCAGGGCCCGCCCTAATCAGGATGGCCTCATCTCCATCCTTACCCTAATCACATTTGCAAAGACCCCAATTCTGAATAACGTCAAATTCACAGGTACCACGGTTTAGGACTTGGAAATATCTCTCTGGGGCATACAGTCCAGCTCAGTACAAATATCACAGAGACACTGTGATTATTGTATTATAATTATTATTAAAGAAGATGCTGGATACGGCTCAGTAAGGACAATGGCACAGGGACAGGTCTGGAGGCTGCGAGTGGCTGTGTGCAGGGACCCACCACGCCGGCTGGGCTGGAGCAGAAATGTGGGCGTGAGGAAGACCCTGGAGCCAGCATGGCCCGGAGGTCCCAGGTGTCAGGACTCAAACCCAGGTGGTTTGTGTCTGGAGTCTGCATTCCCCCAGGGACTGTGTCAGCCTCCCCCATGGAGCCTTCTATGTTTCTCTTCATCCCATCAACCTGGTCTCCTCAAGGGGCGCAGTGTTTGACGTGGAACGGAGCTCGGCTACAGCACAGCTCAGACAGCTTTTGGAGATACGATTCACAGGCCACATCGTTCATCCATTTAAAGTGTGTAACCCAGAGGTGAGTAGAGACACCTCCTTTTGGATCAAAGAGCCACTTCCTCATTCATCAGATCTGAGTTTTGACTGCTCTCAAAGATGATGTCATCACTATTACCAAGACCAACAGCACTACTATCATCACCATCGTCACCATGACCATCATCACCATCATCACCATCACCGCTATCATCACCATCATCACCATCATCTTCATCTCCACCATCATCACCAACATCACCACCACCATCATCACCATCATCACCAACATCACCACCACCATCATCACCATCATCACCATCATCTTCATCTCCACCATCATCACCAACATCACCACCACCATCTTCATCATCATTTGTCTCTTCCTCTGTCCCCTTTTACTATAAATATTTTCCAGTATAAAGTGTAGAAGTGGAGACAACAGACTCTGAAGTCAGACATGGGTCAAACCCCACTGGCACCATCGAAAGCTGTGTAACCACGGGCATGTTAGCTATAAAATGAGGATAACATAGGCGTAGGCACTGCTGCAGCAGCTGCTCTGAGGACTAAATGAAATAATAAATATGAAGCACTTAGCACCGTGCCAAACCATCAGTAAATGTTAATTATTATTATCATGGAAATGAATCTCAATGTGATTCAGCAAACTTGGACTTCACAGACCCACCAAACCAGGGCAGCTCAAAGTTCTGAAAATTCTTGCGAGTTTTTGCCTCTGACTGTCTGTGACTAGGTCCCCCAGGGTTACACAGCCACATTTTCAGGGGGTCCCGGTGACGCTTAACTCTAAGGAAGATGTTCCATGACTGATACTGACAAACATAAGACGAGGCCAAATATGGGAAAGTGTTTTATAAACTGTAGAGTGCTGAGCAGATGTCTAGCCTTCGGCTACTCACAGAACCAAGGGGGGCATCCAGTCCAGTTCTCTACTCCGACCTCTATGCAGAAATGGGGACAAAACCCCGAAAACCAGGCCTCCCATGTGGAACTGGAAGCTTCTGGAGGTTTTGCAGAAAATGAAGGCAGTCTCCCATTTCTGACTGGTGCCCTCTATAGGAAACTTTTTACAAGTAATCTCAATGAGAACCAACCCCCAAATTACAGGTGACTTATTGTTTGCTGACTGAAAGCCCCAGANGTATTAATAAACTGCCAAACTTTTTTCTAACAACTGTTTATCATTTCACATTCCCCACCTCCAATATGGATCCAATTTCCTGGTGTCCAGTCCAGGTCAGCACGTGTCCTTTTCCTCTGTTTGGGTCATTCCAGTGAGTGTGAGGCTAATTCCATTGTGATTTAATGTGCATTTCCCCATGACGAACGACACTGAGTATTCTAATTCCCCTAACATTTCAGATTTAAATAAATTACTATGGTTAAGTCTTGGCTCAAATTCATTGAACTGTTGCTCTAACATCTGATTTCATCATTATGTTAAGAGAATTTGAAAAGAACCAAATAATAGGATGGCAAGAAGGCATTTTGGCCCATCGCCAAAAAAAAAAAAAAAAAGACGGGAAAAATCTGAAGAAAATGAGAAGGGTAGTTGAAAGCCACTGGATGGAGCAAACGTAAAATCATCTAAATTAATTATCAACATACATATGATGAGAAGGGTTCCGCATGCACCATTTAAAATTTCCTTGTAAAGTTGGGATTAAAAAAAACCAAAAAACAAAAAAACACTGCCTCTTGTTTGCACCAGCAAATACAGTGTCTGAATAATGAGATTTTAGGGCCCCAGGTGCTGGCTGTGGGTGCTGTGGCTTGGACGCGTGCACTGCTGCCAGCTGTGGGCTGGGTGGTTTCTCTCTGCCCGGTGAGCCCTGCTTCTCAGCCAAGGTTTCATCACCTCCTCCTCCACTGTTAGTGAGTGTGTCTGCTGAGGAGCCTGGGAGAGCCCACCAGGATGTGAGGCCCACATCAAAAGGCTGCACCCAGGGCCGGCCGAGTGGCGCGATGGTTAAGAACTCGCTTGGGATGCCAGAGGGCCCCGGTTCGGATCCCACATATGAGGGCCAGTGACA
>NW_017732305.1:642532-644004 GCF_001890085.2 Hipposideros armiger | reverse complement strand
GGTGCCCTCTATAGGAAACTTTTTACAAGTAATCTCAATGAGAACCAACCCCCAAATTACAGGTGACTTATTGTTTGCTGACTGAAAGCCCCAGAATCCCCCCAGACACAGGAGCCTGCAGAAATCGGGTCCTGGAAAGACAAATACCCACAGTGCACTTGGGCAAGTTGTGTTCTGGGAATTCCCACTCTGCCACCGTGGGATCCAAAGGGGGTGTCCGGGTCAGGGGAGGCCCCATTTTGTTTGCCACGTTTCCCAGAAGCTGGATTGTATGGTAGAGACGGGAATAGGGGAGGCACCTTAACGAGACAGCAAAAGTGATTTAGAAAAGGTTGCAATAAAAAAACTCCAGCCTCATGGGGGGGTTTCAGCATCTCATGTGGTTACAGGGAAGAAGTGGAATGTCACGCAGACGGAGGGTCAAATCCCATGGCTGCATCCTACGAGCTGTGTGGCCGAGGGTGAGGGACTTCACGCACCTGAGCCTCAGCCTTTTCCCCTGTAAAGTGGGCGCAGTAATCCCTGCCTCGTCGAGCATTTGACTAGGAGATCCTGTGTATAGAATGCTGAGTGTGTGGGAAGCACTGCAAAACGTTAGCTACTGTTGTGGAGTGTGGGAAGGTTTCCTGTGACCCTTCGGGGAAATCAACAAAAGGAGGGTGAGGACCTAAAAAAAAATTAAAAACAGAACCAGCAGATGATCCAGTGATCCCATTTCTGGGTAATAGATCCTAAAGAACAGAAGTCAGGGTTTCGGAGAGAGATCTGCACCCCCATCCAAGGTCCTTGCAGCCTTCTTCACAATAGTCAGGGTATGGAAACAGCCCAGACGTCCAGGGATGGATGAATGAGCAAAGCAAAGGCGGTAACACGTACGATGGAACATTACTCAGCCTTCAAAAAGAAGAGAATTCTGCCATTTGCAACCACGTGCATGGACCTGAGGACATGGTGCTCAGTGAAGTAAGCCAGTCACAGAAGGACAAATGCTGCGTGATCTCACTTCTAAGTGGAATCTAAAACAGTCCAACTCACAGAAGCAGAGAGCAGAGCGGTGGTTGCCAGGACCCGGGAGCTTGGTCAAGGGCACAGGTTTCGGTCACGCAGGACGAGTGAGCTCTGGAGGGCTGCTGGGCAACATAACGCCCGTAGTTAGCAACACGGTTAAACGTGTGTTAGGCAGATGGATCCCATGTTAAGTCTTTGTACCACAAAGAAAGGCAAAAACAAAACACAGAGGGTGACAAGGACACCAGGCGGTGACAGGCATGGAGGTGCCTCTGACCGTGGTGATGGCTTCAGGGTGTGTGCACCCGTCCAAACTCATGAAACTGGTTATGTTAACATGCACAGGGGTTTCTGTATATGTTATATCTCAATAAAGCTTTTTTTCTTTTTTTTTAAGGAAGGTGAGAGGACTCTTAGGCATTCAAGGCTCAGAAGAAGTGACAGAGCTTGACGACCCTGGAGAG
>NW_017732305.1:638811-640107 GCF_001890085.2 Hipposideros armiger | reverse complement strand
TAAAATAGCTTCACGTGACTCATAGATTTTTTTCTTAGACGTCTAATGATGTGTAGTTGGAGGGAGGGATATTTTAAAATTCAGTTCCCAAGTTAACCTCCAGATGTGGCAAGGAAACACTTATTCTGCCCATACAGTTATTTTTCAACTGAGCAAACGGTTTTCAGTTGTCCCCCGGAGCCTCACCGCCATCCTGCAAACGCTCCTGGAGAGCTACAAATGTAACATTTTCAAGCTGGACCAAGAGCATAGAGAACCAGGGTAGGATGTTTTTGAAAAACAATAAAACGTTCTTTTTCCATCGTCTCCTGAAAAGCAATCCTCTCTAATCTACATCAAAGGAGATCTCCCTCAGCTCATTCAAATGCCTCCTTTCGCCTTTCCAGAGCCCAGAGGACACGCCAGCGCGCTTCCCTGCGGACCGCGGCAGCGTTAAGTCATCCATCACTTGTAGATTGATATGTGGGTCTAGTGGCTTCCATGGGAAGCGTCAGGTCCGCCAGTGCATCCAGCCCTCCACCCCTGAGTCACCTGAGTAACAGCAAGCGGTGCCAACAGTAACCACAGGATGCCAGTGGGTCGAACCCCAGGAAACCATGGGGTTCAGCTACCCCAACAGCCCCCCTTAACAGCTCCCTTCAGTATGTGTGTCCATGAAGCAGGGTGGGAATGAGACCCCGTCGTAACGAGTCGCTTCCTGGTCATGTCTGTGTTTTGAGGTAACCGTGCTGGTTCTCTGGGCAGGGGAGCCTCGAGGGAGCCCACAGCAGGCCCCCCAGGACCTCTCAGGGTCCTGCTGGAAACAGACGGCCCACCCAAAGGGGCTGACCCAGAGGATGTGTACTGAAGGGCTGTGGTCAGAGCTGGGGCAGGGTCGCAGCAAGCGCAGGGATGGGACAGCATCTTATAGCCGTCCCGGCTGGGAGCCCAGTGGCCAGGGGGGGCCGGCCAGTCATGGGGGCCCAGAGGGACGAGAGCCACAGGAAACAGGCCGCCCGACAGGACAGGTAGAGGGGACGCGGCCCTGGCAGGTGTGCGGCAAGGTGGCGCAGGTAGGGAAGCGTTAGCGTTCCGGGGCTGCTCTAACAAAGCGCCACAAACTGGCGGCTTACAACCGAAACTTATTCTCACGTGACTCTGCGGCCTGGAAGTCCCAAATCAGGTGTCAGCAGGACCCTGCTCCCTCTGAAAGCCCAGGCGAGACCCTTCCTGGCTTCCGTGCTGGGCTCTGCGGGTGGCTGGCAGCCCTTGGCGTCCCCCTTGGAGGTGCGTCACTCCCACTCTGCCCTGCCCTCA
>NW_017732305.1:607985-637306 GCF_001890085.2 Hipposideros armiger | reverse complement strand
TCTAGCTTACTTTATTGTAAGACGACAGTCTAGATACATATTACATACAAAATATGTGTTCATCAACGGTGTATGTTACAGGTAAGGCTTCCAGCCAACAGGAGGCTATGAGCAGGTATGTTTTTGGGGAGTCAAAAGTTATTCATGGATTTTCAACTGCAAGCGCCCCCCAACTCCCATGCCATTCATGGGGCAGTTGTACATTATTCTTACGTCAAAGAAGAACCGAACCCCAAGACCTGAAGATGCTCCTTCATCTCGTGCTTTGAGCTGCCCGCAGGCTGCCCTGGACCACGCTCTGTCCTGCCAGCCTAACGTGGGCTCAGTGAGAGCTCCGGGCGGGGGCCAGGCACAGGGGCAGGGAGATGCATGACGGTCACAAAACTGACACCTGGCACTTGCCTGCCTCCATGCAAGGAAAGGGCTGCATTGCTGAGGAAGCCTGAAAGGGGATTGAACAAATGGCTTTGGACGCAAGACAAGACACTCAGGGAAAAATGGGCTGGTGCTTGGAAGAGGCAGGAGTGTACGGACGCGGGAAGGTGAGGGCAGGTAGCGCCCTGGACTCTAGGGTGGATTCCCTGCCACAGTGACTGCTTGGGTTAGGTGACATGACCCAATGCACGCAGTGCGTGGCAGTGAGACCTTTGTCAGGGTTTCTGGAAACGAGCACAGCACTCTTCCTGGGCTTGGAGCTTGAGCCATTTGGCAGGTGCACTGGCTGCCATGTTGCTACCATGAGTAGACTCAGAGCGAAGCCACGAGAGGGAGTAAAACGGGGTCCTGGTGACAGAGTCTGAGTCCTGGTCAGGTGTCTGTGAAGCCTGTACGAATCCTAGTGTTGAGTTCCATCAGCCGGTCAATTCTCACGGTGTTTTCCCCAGTTTGGGGGAAGGTTTCCATCACAAGTAACCCCCCAAATCCTAACGGAGACATTTCTCAACCTGGTGCAACGAAGCCAGCTCACTCCAAAGCTGAACAGAAACTAGTTTTAGAAGATCCAGGCCAGGCTCCATGTCTGCGAGGTTAGCACTCTGGCAAAGACAGTTACAGCTACACTTCAAAACACCCTTCACGCGCCTCTGAAACCCCATCCTCTCTGCGTCTCCTAGCGGGGGGCTGTTGATTTTCTGCATAAGCTTGCGAATGGCCCCAGGGCACAGCAGGCGTGGGTCAGTGACCACGGGGTGGGGTGACAGCCTAGCTTCCCACCGTTCCCTTTCTCCCTTACTCGCTGCCAGCTTCCAGGTGTCTAGCTAGACATGAGTGACAGGGGTTTGCGTTGTGAGCGAGTTGTGTCAAGGATGTGCTGACTTATCGTGTAGTGAGGCAGATACCTCGGCGTTCACCCAAGTCTCCTGCACCCATGTCCCCAGCCCTCTGGAAAGCTGATGGGCCCTGGGAGTCCTTCTGACCAGGAGGACGTGTGTGGAAGTGTCACCTGTCATTCCTAGGCCACTGCTTAGGAGAGCTTGGATGTGATTCTTCAACTCTCTGTTCCTCTCCATGGTGACCAAGAAGACCACGGGTTCCTGATGTGAGAGCTACAGGAGGACGATGCATCCACTAGTCTAGGTGCCTGGGGGATGGCACAGAATAGACCCTGCACCATTTATGCCATGTACCAAAGCAAGAATAACTGTTGCATTAGGCACTGAGATTTTGGGGTTGTTTGTTGCACCAGCATAGCATACTTATCCTAATACACACGGTACCCCAAAGTTTCCTTATAAAAAAGAGCTGACATAGATTTAGAGAATAAAATGTACGTAAATAATAATAAGCTTGTTATAGGGATATGGCAGATATGGCGAAGCTGGTATGAAAACAAACGAGGTTGAGAAGTCAGGACTCATGAAAGGTAGCACCTCCCAGGCTGGTGGAAGACGGGAAACTTTTCATGTAAACATTCCATAAAACAATTGCAGCAAACACCCTGAGAAAGATAGGAAGGACACGGGATGCAATCAGACAGCGGAACACGGCGCGTCCACAGTCGCACAAGGCTTACCATGGCTAAGGGGACAATGCCAACAAGGTCCTTCTGGCTGACGAAAATCTCAGACACGGCGATGTCTGTGGTTCCCTTCCGTGGGTATTCGACCTGCCAGGTGATGGGCTGGGTCCCCGAGAGGCTGCTGAAGCTGGCTATTTCAAAGTTCATTTGCACAACCTCATTGAACGAACTGCTGCTTCTGGAAGGGAGCAAAAGAGAACAGTGTTAAGCTGGCTTTGTTCAGTGGAAGGGCCCTGTCTCCCGTGGCCCTCCTCCCCAGCATTGTAACTAGACAATAAGGACAAAGAAAACGCATTTCAGTGACAGTACCTGGGACATGGCACCAACAACAAGTCAGGGACCTGGCCAAAGAGTCTTCAGCACTGAGCATTACCCAGCGTTTGTACTGAGGAGTCCCTTGGATTGATTTTTACTAGCTGTTCAGACAATGCGTTAAGCCAGTTTGCCTCACCCTCGCGGTGTGAACCTGGATGACGTTTGAACGAACCTGGATGACGTCTAAGTTCCATTTCCTAAGTGTGGCAGATGCTGTAGGTGGCTCACTCAATGTCATCCAGCCCCACCCTAGCGTCTTCTGTCCCATAAAGGCTGAGAAGCATACAATGAATGACATTTCTAGATGCCCTTGCAGCTAGATTCAGGCTTGAAGAAGAATGTCCAGCAGTTAGAGCCACTCTTCTGGGACTTAGACGCAGAAGTGGGTTCCACAGCAGGAGCTGGGGAAGGAGTTAGGGTTTTCTGGTCCTTATGGGTCAGCTCTGGTGGCGTTTCGGCCACCCAAACCCTCAGATTGTCATGCAAGCCCCTAGCAGTGATGCTTCCACTGCAATAAATAGAGCCCTGGAGAGCTGGTCATTTTTCTTGTCTGTTTTCTGCCTGGGTGTGTAGGAAATACACTCCAACGGGTTTCCTAGGAATCCGCTGAACTGCCTCGTTTCCTTTGATGAAACCTCTTCTGTTTAGAGGGACTAGTTAGCTAAAGGGACTCCATTGTCTACAACTAAGAATCCTGACCAATGCTGTAAATTTGAAGTGGGCCCAGATATATGTATTTTTAGCAACCTCTCCCCAGCAAGTCTGTTATTTTGGGAACTACTGACTGTACAAATGTCTTTCTTTCTTTCTTTTTTTTTTTTAAAGATGATGAAACGAAGGCCCAGAAAGGGGACATGGCTTGCTGACAACATAGCTGGTTGGTGACAGGGTCAAAATGACTGCAGCCTATCCCAGCTCCTAGTCCCACGCTCTTGATGGCATTCTCCTCTACGGCAGTTGGTGGTCAAGTGTGAAATCACAGGACACCTGGTGAGTTTCTCTAGGACGGAGGTCAGCACACGATGGGCGACCTGTGAGCCCCACCCAGCCCGCTGGTTGAATTTGTAAATTGTGCCATTGAAACACAGCTCTGCCCGTGTTTACACTTTGTCTCTGGCTGCTTTCGTGTTACAGGAACATGGTTGAGTACCTGTGTCAGGTAATGTATGGCCTGCAAAGCCCGAAGTATTGATTGTCTGGACCCTACAGACAAATCTGCCAGTTTGTTTAGGAGGTCAGAGAAGGGGACATTACAGACACTTTTTGGAGGTATTGAATCAAAAGAATCACTATAGGTAGACACAGGAAGAAAGGGCTTCCCAGGCGTACGGCAGGGCTTGTTGGGCGGGCCAGGACTCTGGGGGTGGGGGGGCCATGAAGCCAGGCTGAGGTTCCCCCAATACTCACATAGATGCTAAGTGTTGTTGTAAGTGGTGGGTAAACAGTTACAACATCTTAGCCGGCATCCACCAGCTAAGTGTTTTCAGAGGAATTCAGGGGCTTTTCCATTGCCCATCAAGAAAGAAACACCAAACGGGCTTAAAAACCACTGCAAGCTTGTGCTGGTACTGCCGTGAGGTGTGGTGGGGAACCCCTTTCCTTGGCGGGGCGGGGGGCACAGTCAGTGAGGGAGGCATCCATTCACCCTTCAGGGCTCACTCAACAGCCAGAACACTGATTTCTCATCCCATCACCCTCAGCCCTGCTGGGGGCTGGGGCAGGAGGTGACGGGAAGGTCACTGCACCCCGCAAAGCACTGGGACCCATGAATCTTCCTTATGCTCTCTGCGCCGAAAGTGGGGTCCAGAGAACTAGGATTTATGAGATGTTGCGCGCGCCTCTGGGAGAGAAAATAAATCCAGTGTCTGGAACATCAAGCCCTGGTCCATGCAGTCTCAAGAGTGAGTTATCTGCCTTGGGAAATGAAGGGGCGGGGCCTGGTGTCTGGAGCGTTTCTAAGTGAAGAGCTGCATTCTCGGTCCAGGAGCTAAGGCTGCGGGGGTCTGAGCCCGCCCGACTCAGTGCCCGGAAACCCTTCCCGCACGCTGTGGCCCAGCCTCTCCATCCACTGGGCAGACGCTCCCTCATCTCAGGGGGTTTAATCCTGTCCTCTCAGCAAGAACACAGGCCTTGGCCTCTCCTTATCGACAGCAGAGCTGCGGACTGGCTCTTTGACAAACTCTATTCAACAGACAATCCACTTTCCTTCATCCTGGACGTGCCAGAAATCCAGTCGTCTGTCACAAGGCCCACGGTGGCCCCAGAGGAATCTCTGCCCTGGGAATAACACCAGACAGTTTGCAACGTGCCTTAAACCTACATCCATCTTCTTTCTCGCATACAATTCTTTGGTGAGCCTCACAACGACGCTCACCACCTCTCTGAGACTCGGTTTCTCATCTAGACGATTGAGATAATGGCGCGCCCCTTGTTCAGGTCAGAAACTGGCATGCAGAAGGTTCCAGCACATCCTCTCACCCTCTCGCTGCGTCCTCGCCCATTGCATTCATGCTAAAAAAGGGCGTTAAGTGAGGCGGAATGCTGGACAAGAGGAAAGGGAAGCAGTGTTTTCCTCTCTGGCTTTGAAAGATGTTCCATTGTCTGATTTTTGTGAGCAATGGGGTTACCATCCTAGGGTAGTCTGCTCAAGTTAACATAAGAATAAAGACAACCAGCCATTGAATATGAAATGTTCCCTATGTACCAGGCATTGGACCATATGTTAATCCATATGTTAATCCAAATCCCGGTAAAAACCCTGACGGTGCTGGGATGGTTCCAGTTTACCCAAGTGCCAGAGCAGAGACGATCTCCCACATATGCACCCAGAAGTGTGTTTGCAGCTACTCAGTTCCCACCAGTGGGCAGAAGGCCATGACTGCACAGGCGTCCCCTTAACACATGCCGCAGTCCCCCACGCAGGCTCCCATCACTGTGCACCCACTAAACTTAATCTTGGTTTCTGCATAAAAAAATAAATAAATAAAAATTTCTCCATGGGAGGGAGACTCTGGCTTCCTGCAGAGCTGTGCAGAATTCTGGGTCAGAGGGACTTTGGCGCCAGCAGCTGGGGACGCTGGGGGCATGCGCCTGTTAGAATTTTGACACCCATCTGGCAGAGAGACCTCAGATGAAGAGAAGAAATTGTTATCTGTCCACGGGGGCCTTGGGACTGTGCGTGAGAGAAAAGGCCAGACAAGTGTAGCCTGACAGATAAATGAACCCCCAGGAAACCTCAGGATTGAACCTTCTGACTCGAGACAAGAAATTCCTTCGGGAAGATGGAGAACTGACTCCCTGACCAGTTTTCTTTCATGCAATCGTATCTCTTCCTCTGTCTCCTCATCCTTTCCCTTTTTCATTTCTAAAATCTGCATAATGTGATATACCCAAATTAAAGTGAAATCTGAATGTTATTTTGAAGCTTGAGACTTCTGTGAGGTGAGGGTTTGAGAAAGCTAGGTGGCACCTGTCCCTGCTGTGTTCGCCTACATGCAGACAGTGCCACTTCACTTTCCTTACGGGAAGGCAGGCCAGCAGCACTGGGCAGTGAAAGATTTTTCTAGAGAAGCTGGGAATCTGGAGTCTTTCCAGAAAAATCTCTGGACTTTTAAGCCTAAGAGCCTCAACCTCTTTGCCACGCTGTAGCTCAGACACCATCTGATGGCTGTCCGTGTGCCATCTCTGTCTTAGCTCATCCCATATTCTGGGGGCAGCATTTCATAGAAGTGTCATGACTGCAGGTGGAAGACACCCCCTAAAGACAATGCAGTGTGATTTTCAAACTGTGGTCCCTGCAGCCCTTAGAGTACCAAGGGGGTGTGACAGCGGGGGCCACGGGGCTGGAACTGGTGCTTAACAGCACCCCTTTTTCCCATCTCACTGCTGCGGCAACCAAAGCTGCTCCAGTCTTACATGTTGTAAATACTGGGTCTCCAAGAAGCATTGTATTTGAGGAATGAAAAAGAGAGGAAGGAATGAAGGAAGGAATGGAATGAGGGAGGACAGAGGAAGAAGTGACAGAGGGAAGTCGGGAAGGAGGGCCTTGGGTGTTGGAGTCAAGGCTTTACTTTATGGCTGTTCACAGGGCACAGCAAGGGTTAGGATTCATGCTGGGGGCTTCCGAACGGACTCGCTGAGCTCAAGTCCGTTCTCACCAGTTACTGGCTGGATTTCTCTGGGCAACTCTGCAAAGCGGGCATACTAATCCTTCCTGTTTCACAGAGGATTAAGTCAATGAGTGGATAACTTTCATGCACTGAGGACAGGCCCTGGCATTAGCCAACGTCAACCAACGTCAGCTGCTCTTGATTTTAGCAGGTCGCGCGACTGCGAGCGTTCTCAGCGGGTGTCGGTTTGGCTGCCTAAAGTCACCTTTGAGACATGCTCCTTTAGGGCTTGTCCTGGAGCCCCCTGCCTAAAAGACACAGTGGAAACGCTGATTCTGTGCCGTTCATTGTGAACTGGGACTCATTCAACTGTGTTACTCGATAGCTGTCCCTGTCAGACACGGCACCATGATATGATGCATTATGCTGACAGATGGGGACCCAGAAAAGAAGACACTTGTCTGCAGTTCTGTCTGTGGTCAGTGACCCCCTACTGTCTCTGAGCCACCAAAAATCTTTGCTAAGCTTTTGCCTTGTAGGGACCAAGAGCCCTCCACGCCATCATATACGGGGCTTGCGTTGTTGTTGGAGCAATAAAGAGAGGAATTGAAACCCTTAAGTGACTGCAGAGAGCGTCCCAGAACCACCACTTGCTAAATCCAATAGTGTAGATTTATTGCAGCAACTCTTGAAAGAAAATGTTCAAAATTGGCTTTAAAAAAAAGCTCTTACTCAAAAGCAAATAAATTCCTCCAATAGTCGCAATCAAGTTTGGACCACTTGAAACCCAATTTACCACACCTATTGGCTACGGAAATTTATCTTATAAGAAAGTGGAGTCTGGGGGTGTGTTAAGAAGCCAAAAGGGTTTTGCGTCCTCACTACAGTATGGGGGGTGGGGTTTCAGCTCCAAAGTTAACTCCCCCCCCCTCCACTGTTGGCAGCTTAACGCCCGCGCAGAAAGGAATGAGGCTCACAAAATGAAGAAATCCACCTTGTAAGAGGGAAGCCACTCCGGGAGAACAGAATCAATCCGCGCCAGCTTTGTTTTATTCCTTCTACTTCATGTGGCTCTCATGAAGGCAAAGCAGACACCTGGGGGAGCGGCTTCATTAGAGGGTGCCATTCACCCCACTGGCAACAAGAATGCCCCAGCGATTCTGAGAGCTCTCCGTGGTGCTGAAGCAGACCAAAGTTTGCCTAGGGCTAGCTGCAAGCTACAGAGATAACTCCTTGCTCTGACTGACCAAGGGAACTTAACAAATGTCTCAAAATTACTAGGAAGCATGGAGAACAAGACATGGAGAGTAGGTGAGAGCAAAGGAAAGTCATAAGTACTGCAGACAGGACACCATTGCTTGCTGATGCCAAAATGAATTTCCTTGGTTCTTTGCATCATGAATCCCACATTTCAAGCCCTGAGTAGGGATATCTGATTGGCTGAGATAACACCCCCTAACCCAATGGGTCAGGGAAGGGAGGAAGGATCTGGTCTGTTATTGAGAGGGTCACCTCTTTCATCCTGCTTTCTGTAATTAGCATATAGGATGGAAAAGGCGAAGGGCAAAGGGAGGAGAAAAACCTTTGAAGGTTGCCCTGTTTCCAGGCACACTTAGAATATATCATGAGTTTGGACTTAAAAAAAATGTCCTTCTACCTTAGTCCTCAACGCCTAAAATTTTATAGAAGCAGGTACGTGTGACAGGATGAGGCAAGGGAGCACTTGACTGCAAATTATACTGATGCCGCTGACGCTGTTCCAAAGGTGAACTACATCTCCCTAACAGACGTCACCGGAGCCTTCGCACCCGAGAAACTGGAGGCTCCCAACCTTGGCTAAATGTTACGATCACCTGGGGAGATGAAAAGAAAAACTGTTGCTACCCGGTCTCCCGTGGGTCAATGGAATAGAATCTCAAAAGATGGCACTGAGAATTGAGTATTTTTAAAGCTCACGTGGTTCTAATGTGCGGCCAAGTTCGAGAGTTACTGCTATACACAAAAGGGTTCTCTCCGTGATCGCCAGCATTTCACATTAAATTATTATTGCTTTTGGCTTCCTAGTGTCTATGTCGCAAGTTTATTGGGTAGGTGTTCCGAACATGGGCTCTGGAATCAGACACATTTAAGTTTGAATTCTGAATTTGATATTTAGTGTGTGTGTGTGTGTGTGTGTGTGTGTGTATGTGTGTGTGGTGACCTTGGGAAAATTGCTTAATCCATTAGTTCTCAACCTTCGTGACAGTCTGAAATTATTTGGTGGAGGAGCTTTTAAAAATGCTGATGCCTGAGTCGCACCCTGCTTTCATTGGTCTGGAGAGGGGTCTGGACTCAAGGATCCTAACGGACTCCTCAGGCAACTCTAATAGCAGCAAAATGTAAGAACCACTAACTCTACCTCTGTAAGAATCGGTTTCTTGGTCTGTGATAAGCCAACCTCCCGAGGCTGTTACAAGGATATAAATGGTAATAACGCATGTGTGGAACGTAGTGCATCCAATAGCAATGACCCATCAAATCTCAGCTCTCACCATTGCTACAGTTATTCCTCCTGTTCAGTGACCTGCCAGGACTTGCTTACCTTTGTCCTCCTAAAGGCACGTGTCCTGGGATTTGCAGATCACAGCAGGTGGAGAAACACAAGACCCCACCAGCTCTTCCCAGGTTCTGACCTAAGCGTCCCTCAGAGCCATCGAGTTCAGCCCTGCATCTGATTCTGGCTAGACCAGGCCGGGGCTTTTATTTTCCTGGCTGCACCATGGTGATGATGTGACACACATTTTGGAGCCAAAGCCCTGGTGTGAACCCCACTCTTAGCGTTGGCATATCGCCCAAGTTACCTATGCTCTGAAAACCTCAGTTTCCTCATTTCTGACGTGGGGGTACATGTTCTGGTCATGTGGGATATTGGGCGTGGTTCAGGAGATAAATGTAACTGCTTAACACACCCTAGAAGCCAAGCTCATAGCAGTGTCCATGTCCGCAGCTAATCCAATTAATAAAAAAAACGGGCTGGTGAGAGGGACATAGGTAGGATGAGCAAAACCATGGGCCAGGTGGAACTCTTTTTTTTTTTTTTTTAAAGATTTTTATTGGGGAATTGGGGGGATGGGAACAGTGCTGGGGAATTGGGGGAAGGGGAACAGACAAGTTGCTGTCGTTTTATTCTTCAATCTAGTTGTGGAGGATGTTGCTTCACTGGCCCAAGTTGGCACCATCATTGCGCTCTTCTCTGGTGAGGCAGATCAGTCGCCGGCTTCTGGACGGCCGCTCACTGCAGCTGCTGGCCGCTCACGCTGGCTGCTGGCTACACACGGTAGCCCATGGCAACCCACTGCCACAGGGAGTGCAGCCTACGCCGTCGCCGGCGACTCATGGCAGCCCAGCTCCAGGTTGAGCTGTCGTTCAGCATCTTAGCTGTGGAGGGCAGTGTCACTGGCCCTCATATGTGGGATCCGAACCGGGGCCCTCTGGCATCCCAAGCGAGTTCTTAACCATCGCGCCACTCGGCCGGCCCCAGGTGGAACTCTTGATAGGTGGAGAGAAAGAGCACGGAAGCTTCCCGCCCCCCTGTGTGCAAGTCCCCACTGTGGCTCCAGGGATCCCTTGGAATACACTGAGGGCTCAGCTGTGGTCGTGTGTTCCTTGCAGCCTGCAGTTTCCTGGAGTGGAGCCTGTGACTTCTGTGGACCTAACATACCAAGAGGATTACTTCGCAAGGAGCTGACATTTTAGCTCAATTAGGTCACACTGTAGGAAGTACAGCTGCCAAGACGACCTCAGAGGTCTGGATGGAAGAGTTTGAGTCTGTACAGCCCCCAGCCAGAGCTTGGCATCTGCGCTGGTGGGCTCCCCAGTGCTTCCATGGAGGTCCCTGCACCAGGGAGGAAGCACGGACCCATCTGCTTATGGAGATGCCCAGATGCCCAGGAAGAAGGCGATTGTGTGGAGAGGGAGGGGCCTGGCCGTCCCGGCGCCAAGCTATTGTACCAGGTACATTTAGCTCCATAGACTGGGCAAAACCAAGAGGGAGTGCTCAGAAAATTCCTATTCCTCCTGTTGTGAGGAATAATGGTCATTTGAAGACAGTAAACTTGGAACCGTGGGTCCCTCAGCAATCGATAACTGACGAAGGCTCGGGCTGATACAGCTCTCTTGCGTGCTTCCCAAGCGACCCTAGTGTCTCCGTGACACTTTGCCAGCAGGATATGTCAGAGAAGAAACAGAATCCTCTGAGAAGGAGACCACCCCACTGCCCAGACTCTTAAGGCCTGAATGGTATAGGGAAGGTTGTGGAATTTTCACTGTTCTCCAAGGAAGGTTACTCGAGTTCTCTGAGTCAGAGAACGGAGGCAGGCCCTGTGCGGGTCTCCGGCTCCTGTGGAGGGGCACGGATGGAGCAGCAGAGATGTCAGGGGCCGACACTCAGGGACCAGGACGTCAGCACTGAACAACGACCATGCCCCACACAAGATAGCATGGTCCATCCCTGTGGATGAAGCCATAAGAGAGAATATCTGAGGACTTAAGGTTTCCCCAAGTGCCACCGTGAGCCTTCCCACCTGGATCAATCTTGAGGAAAACCGGACAGAGCTTGAGACACTGAATCAGCCGAATTTCCGCCTGAACTGTTTTTGCGAACTTGGAACCAACTTTCACCGAATAACTTTGGGGCTCCCGGATAGAATGGGCAGACCCCGAGCGCGATGGCAGACAAAGGAACAGAGCTGTGCATATGGTCTGCACACTGGCATTTGTAGATTGGGCACGCGCCCACCACACTGCTTAGCGGGAGTGCGCTATGGCGTAAGAACTGTTTACTGAGCGACCCCTCTGAGCCTGGCCCCGGGGTTAGCGATGGGTTCATCCCCCAAATCCTGACAGTCTCATGCCCGTCCCCCATGACTGTGCCACTACTGTTCCTCCACCATCTCCTCCCCATTTTATCCCACTCTCTGGTCTCCTTACTGTGTCTCAGTCACACCAAGTTTTCTCTACCTTCGTGCCTTCGTGCCTGCTTTCCTGCAGACATCCCGCAGCCGGCCCATCACAGCTCACCCAGCCGCCGTACCTTTGTCACACACGATACACGGCGCATCTGTGTGCGTTTGGCTCGTCCCCTGCTGCCCCCTTCCCAAAGGTGAGCGCCATGCGAGCAAAGATCCCATTTTATTCGCCTGTCTGCCCTCACGATAAATCACAGTGCTGACCCATAGGAGGCGCTCCATAAATATTTATCGAATGAATAATGAATGAGGGATTGCTCCCTGAGCCGAGTTCCTTGAGAGTCGCACTTTTCTTTCCTGCCACTAGTCAGGTTAATATTAATTTTCACTCAAGGAGGACAAGGAGGCTCTGCTTAGTCGGAGAGGAAGGCAGGGGCATCCTTTGAAGCTATCTGCCTTTCCAGAAGGGCTGAGCCCATTCCAGGAGGGAAGCAGAAAGCGGGGCCCGCTGGAGGTCTTCCAGGAAAGACGCGCTCCGAGGTCCACCACTGAGGCTTCTCGGTTTCCAAATATCACAGCAGACAGACGACGCTGGCTGTGCTCCAAAGCCCGCTATTGAATTTTGTGCCTGCTGAGCTCCACTAAACACATAATGAAGAGGCGGAATTAACTATGCAAAAATATAATTTACAGTTAATGGTTGTAATTGATGAGTCAAGGGTCCCCATGGTGGCAGGAACTGCTGAGCCTAAAATGATGGGAGGGGAGAAGGGAAGTTTTACTTCTGAAACAGGAGGCCCTAACTCTACTTAGCACCCAACTTGTCCGCCCAGCCGTCCCTCCGTCAAGCATTTACCAAGCAGCCGATTTTTGCCAGACACTGTCATCTGATCCTAGGGACATGGGATCATGTCCTGTGTGGACTACGGTCCACAGTGGGTCACGGCCCACCCCAGGAGCACCCACACGCCAGCTGTCAGTGTCCCGTTTATCTGGCTAGAGACAAAGCCAGCATCCGGCCCGGGGTGGATGCAAACGCTGCCCATCTGGAGCTGCTGGGCTCCAGTCCCTGTTTCCCTGCTGCAGCGTTTCCAAGCAGGCAGGTTCCGCCCCAGGTTGAGAGAGCGGGCTCATGCTGGCCCAACCACGTCTCTTGTGTCTGGGAGGCCATGTTGCCCTCATTTTGGGGGCATTTATACTGATACTCTCCGCCCTCCCCTTCACGTCCTCAAACCCAGCGGCACAATAGAATTCCTTGGTGAGGTTTTAAAAAACACCAGTGCTTTTGAGAAAAACCTTCCTCTCTTTCCTTAAGATTCAAGTGGTCTTGGTGGGCCTGGATAGCTTTTTTTTTTTTTTTTCTGGTAAAGCTTCCGAGGATATCATCGTCTTTCTCCTGGACCATGGTGGGTACCTCCTCCATGATTCTACTCTTCTCTACAATTTGGTCTCTGCCCAGGAGCCAGCGGGGTTTTCTAGAATACACAACTCATACAGTCACTTACATCCTCAAAGTCGCCCTGGCCCCCCAGACAATTACGATACAATCTGAGTCCTTCCCCGGACACGGCCTCTCCCGCGGACCTCACCTTCTGCTCCAGCTGCACTGGGCTCTCGTCTGCTGCACAGACATGCCCAGCTCACCCCCACTTTTGCATGTGCTGGTCCCTCTGGCTGTTCTTTGCGTGGCTGGCTTCATCTTGTCACTTAGCATAGAAGTCAGCACCTGCGAACACTCGAACCCTCAAACTCAAGTAGACCCGCTTCGCTACCCACCCTCCGGAGATAACCTCATTGCTAGATTTTCATTATTGCCCTTATTACGATCAGAGAGATGGTTTGGTTTCTACTGCTCATTGCCTGGCTTCTCCACCAAGATGTGAGTCTTGAGATGAGAAACTTTGTCTGTCTTGGTCTCTGCTAGTACCCTCAGGGCCTAGAATGGTGCCTGGTCATACAGGAGGAGACGGATAAATCTTTATTACTTAAGTGAATGAAGACACACTCCTTTGGTGCAGCCTCCAGTTTCATTATCCTTGGGTAGCGTTGTATGTGCATCTGCCAGTCGTCTTATAAATTTACCTGTTGTCCTATCCTAGCAACACTTACTGGAACTTCCCGAAGGTCACGTCCAAGGGGCTAAGCTGATTGGGGGACCGAAAGTAAGCTGAGGAAAAGGTGGGGAGAAGGAAACGCTTCTGAGGTGGCGTGTGGCAACGTACAGATACAGCAATTCTTCAAGAACCTGTCATTTGTCATTGCCCAACAGGAAATAATGCTGCTTAGGGACCCAGGGGTGGCCCAGCTTGCCCTTGCAAACCTTCCTTTTTGTCTCCAGGGGCCCTTGGTGTCCCAGCAACAGGCATGGGACCACGCCTCCTTGGCGAACCAGCCCTCCACTCAGCGAGGCGCACTTGCACCACGTGACATCTCTGGTATAAGGAAAGGCCTTTATCCAGTGTCTTGAAAGCGTCACGAACAGAAAGCAGATGAGCTGACAAGAACTACCTCCATCGCAGAGTGACGTCCAGCTACACAAGTGGCTTGTGCCTGGGAGATGACAAAGCCCTTAACCGGTCAGTGTTAACAGGTGGCTTCCGGGAGGCGGGGCCCATGAGTGGCAAAGGTTCGGTCTGACAGGGCTGTCACACCACATGTGGGGGTGGGTAGATCCTTAGAGCTTCCTGTCACCTGAGGACCCCCATCAAAGGCCGCCCAGGGTGACAGAGCCCTGGGTCGGGCATCAAGACCTGGCGACAGCCCTGACACAGTGTGATGTCTTAATACGACTGAAGGGCTTGGCCGTCTCCTTCTGACGCATCACCCACCTCCTATCCCCCTGAGCCGCGATGGGGGGCTCATGTCTGGTTCATGCCACGCTGGAAGGATGAAGGGGCCAAATCTTCCATTTCCCTGTGTGGCCAGCGTGGATAAACGAGGCGGGCGCACCCTTCTGGGAACGTGCCAAGCAGAAAGGCAGGAACGGCCGAGTCTGATCACATGTCCCCTGACCGATGCCGGCTCATCTTTCTGCCTCCAGGCCCCTGCTAGTGGCCACTGTCACCTTGTCCTCTGTAGATCTCCGGTTCGTGGCCCCTCCCGTGTCCATCCTCTGCCTCTTCCAGTCCTGTGACCTCCGACTGTGGGTCATACATCGCTTCTGGCTTACGTTACCAACCAGCATCCCCGGCCGAGACACCTGGTTTACCCTGCCCCACGCTGGGGCCTCCGTTTCCCCTTGTGTAAAAGGATGAGATGGTGAAATGACCAGAGCATTTCGCGCTCTGCTGTGACACTCCGGGCATGGTGGTGACGATCCCACACCCGACGTCAGCACTCTGGGACGCCGGAGCAATGGAGTTTCAGAAGACATCCCTGCCTCCCTCATGCTACCCGGAAGCCACATCCAACCCTTGCATCTGTGAACCGGGTCTTTGTGTTATAACACCAGCGGTCTGCGCTTGAAAGGCAGGCAGACGCATGAACAAATGTCCCCCCGATGAGCTATCACCGGACCCAGCAGGAGAATCCAATATCAGGAAAAAATGGAGTGGATGGAAAAATAAACGGAGGATCAAAGCAATATTTCCCCACGCTGTTCTCGGGGGAGCAGCACTTCCCTTCCAGCTTCGCTGACCGTTTTGACCCAACATCATAAGAAAGGAGTGCTTGCTGGGCGGCCCCCTCCATCCATCCATCCATCCATCCGCAGCCACCACGGACCTGGTGCGCCAGCAGCTGTGAGGGAGAGGCGGGGACGTTCAGATCAAAGGCACTGAAGCCATAGCTGTTTAGCCGAGGCCATCTGAGCGGACCTCCAATTCGGAGCAAGCCTTTTGAGGTGTCTTGGAAGAGAGAGAAAAGATGCCAAAATGAGCCACGTCCTTTGAGAAATCAGTTTAAAGCCTGCAATTTCATCTCAGAGTAAACTCGTTTAGGTGGGTTCCCCAGACGCAGGGCTGAGGGGGTTGAATCACACTGTTTAGCCTGGAAGTGGAAAGACCGCCCTCGCTGGGAACAGTTCCAACCCCAGAGCCCTGCATGCCGACACGCTCCGAAGCAGTCACCACCGCTGTTCTCGCCACTGTCCCATTCCCAGCCCGCTGCGGGTGGCAGAGCGGGACTGAGTCCCTCCACGCAGGACTGGGGGGGGGTCTCTGGCAACCTGCCTTCGCCGCAGGCAGCTCTGTCAAGAACTAGCTACCGAGCGCCTGCTGTATGCATGGTGGTTGGGAGGGACAGGGACACAGCAGCCACAAAACAAAGGCCTCGCTTCTCATGGGGTGTTCGAGGCATGGACAGAAGAATGACAGTGCACAGACCCACAAGGGGAGCGGGCATGACAGTGACTAGTGGTGGCGAGACACCCCGCACGCACGCGCTCCAGAGATGGTGGCTGGGAGGTGACCTCACATGTGCATCTCCGGGCACCTGGGTCCCAACTTGTGGGGACCCTGCCGGGCATCTGCACAAACAAAGCTGTTCAGGGGCCTGGGGGCTAAGTCTTCCAGATGATGACGCTCGGGCCCCACAGAGGCACAGAGCGTTTCGGGGGCGGGGGGAGGTCCTCACACGGCGGTTTCTGTCCTCTCGTTTGCTCATGTGGGGGCTCAGAGGAGCCCCGGATTCCCCCAGCTCCTAACACACCAGCCAGCACTGTCCCCGTGGCTCTGCGGGCAGGCACGAAGCAGTCACAGAGAGAGGGAAACGTGGAGGCATTGGGGGGCGGGGGGTGGGTGAGGTGTGCACACGTGCTGTACGGCTGTTTCACGTCCGGTCACCCACACGGCCTCACCAGGACCCCAGGATGCTATCATAGCTATCAGCTCACTCAGGGTGAGCGGGGACAGAGGTCGAGGACAGAGGTTGTGGACCAGGACTTGACCCGCTCGACCCCAAATCCAGGTAGACACCCGAATTCCATGTGCTAACGGTGTGGCGCTGGGAGGGTGTCTGTGCACAGAGGTCCGTGAGACGGGGGTGACATCACATCCCTCACGGACTTGGCACAAAAATGACAAGTACCAGGCTTCCGGCTCTGAGAACATAGGGGGCGTCGTGACTCATTTCCGTGGACCCCACTTCAAAGCCAGGCTTTTGACAGAGGAAACTTGGTTTTCAGAGCTCTGGGAAGGGCCGGGGCCTCTCAATGCTTCATGATGACAAAAGGCAAGGCTGGCACCCCAGTGTTGAATGGTCCCTAAGAAAAGGGACTCGGTGATTTGATGTCATCGTGGGCACCATACAACTAAAGTCCTTGTATGGGATACTTTGAGAATGCAGCTTTTGTGGCTTATCTGGCTAGGGACGGTCACTGTCGCCAACACCCCTGCAAATGCCAGCACCACCAGGGACGTTCTCAGAATGAGGAGGCACCCGGAAAGGCTGCCTCCTTCGCCTTCTTCCTCTGAGGCCTAAAGTGAGTGTCGCCCTCGGTGAAGTGAGGAGCAGAACTTGGACTCAGGGTCTCCAGGTCCCTGGCACTGAGCTTTGTCCACACCCTGCGTCTCTGTGCCCACAGAGGGACAAGTGGCTGCCCTGGGTGCTGTCCCAGGAGAGGTCCCTGGTGCTGCAGACAGGCCTCCAGGATGTGACCAAACGTGGCTCCAGAGATGCCTTCAGGATGGAGACCAGTGGGGGCGGGACAGCCAAACCATCAACGGCAGGCTTGCGGCTTGGGGTCTTTCCAATTTACCATCACAGGCGCTCACCGCCGGCTTTTCAAAAGCGACAAACACCTTCCTTCCTGCCTCCCTCTAGTTCCTGTGTAATAGTTGCCACAATTTTCTTACCACAAAAGGCATGATTGTTTTTCTTAAAAGGAGGAGAAAGGGGGGATAAAAAAAGGAAGATGCAGAGGAAACAACTCACACAGCACTAAGGAATATTTAAGTGAAGACGGCAGTTGGGGTGGTTTTTATTTGCTTATGTAATAGTGGAAAAATACAAGTCCAATCCCATGTCTCCCTGTAGCTAATAATCCTTTTAACCACAACAGAGCAGAATTCCGGTCTGGCAAAGTAGGTCAGAGACGGCTAAATATACACTGCTAAATAGGTCTTCATAGTATACACTATATATTTATGTAAACAACACATTAATATGAATATACAATATAAATTACATGTACACAGGCATCATATATTTATAACAAATGCTGCTAACGTGTATTTGGCCATTGTAATTACTTGCCATTTTTGACACCTAAAAAGGTAATTTAAGAGGCATCACATGCAGCAGTAACAAAAATTCAAACTGCACAAAAAAGAATATGGCGAAAATGAAGTTTTTCTCCCACCTCTGACCCATTGTGTTGCTTTCCTGAGATCGGCTGTCCATGTACAAATATATTCCTTTGTTTCATTTTAAACTGTGGTAAATTACACATACAGTAAAACTCACCAATGAAACCACTGCTAGACGCACAGTTCGGTGGCGTTAAGCACATTCACGTTGGGTAACCAACCCCACCATCCGTGTCCAGGACTCTGTCACCTTCCAAACGGACACTCTGTCCCCATTAAATACTCCCTCCTCCCCCGTCCCCGGCACCTCCATCTACTTCCTGTCTCCACAAATCTGACAGCTCTGGGCACCTTGTATGTGGAATCCTACAGCATCTGTCCTGTTGTCACTGGCTTACGTCACTGAGCATCATGGCTTCTAGGTTCATCCACGAAATTGGATGCCGAAGTATGCCACACACACTCTGCTCCGTGTCTGGTGTCTCCCGTTTAGCAATATTTCTTAGAGAACTTTCCAGGTCAATGCATCCAGATAGTACTCATTTTAAGTGGCCACATAATATTCCATTTAATGGAGGTGCCAGCATTGATTTGGCCAGTTGTTTCCAGTCTGTTACGGATGACGCCATGATAAATGTCTGTGCATTGGCACAAACGTACTGCAGGGTACATTCCCACAGGGGGCCTGCCAGGCAGAGGTCTGGGCATTTCCGGTTTCATGGTGCTGAACCGCTGTGCCAAGAGACCGCACCAAATCACGATGTCAACATCAGTCCCCTAGAAGACGCATTCCCCACACCGGGGGGGCTATTTGGCTACAAGAACTCAGGACTCCACAAAGGGCCCCCAGTCTCATATCTCCTGGCTACAGGCATGCAGACAGCGGCACTCACTTCAGCCCCCAGCCAGCCAGCCAGCTCGCCTGAACCCAGGCCGGCCCTGGGATGGGTTTTGCCAAAGAGAACGTGGCAGAGGTGACGCTGTGCTAGACCCGGCCCTCAGCCTTGAGAAGACGTGGCTCCCGCAGGCACACAAGTAACAGCAGCAACAACAGTAACAATAGGGAAGCTTTGAGAGCTTCTACAGCCTCCATGGTTGGTACGGTTTCACCGTTTCATATGCTTATCCCCACACTCAGCAAGTTGTGTACATTAAATATGGACAGATGTTCCCATGCCAATCATACCTCGATTAAAAAAAAAGAAGATGACGACGCAGAGGTTTATGCTTTGCACTCCGGGGAAAACCAGCCTCACCTCCTGAGATCCCGGGAGACGCCCCATCTGGCTGGGGGGAGCGCCCTGGAGGGCAAGCAGGGTCCCCTCTTGCCCGGGCTGACCTCCCAGCTGACAGCGGCCAGCACCCGTGTGCCTGCTGTAAGTGGGCACTGGGACATTTCAAGCCCACTCCACCTGTCCTCTTGCCGACGCCACGGCGGGCAGTGTGAGCGGTCCCCCCTGAGGCTGACAAAGATTATATAGATGTGTCATGAGCAAGAGAGAAACAGTTGTTGGAAATGACATTCGGGGGCTACCTGTTACACAGCAGTAGTTCCTTCTCAAAGCACAGAAAACATGGTGGGCTATGTATAAAAAGAAAACAACCCCAGCCCCATGAAGGTCCTTGTGTGGGTGGAGAGATGCTGAAAATAAATGCTTATACCAGAATGTGCTGAGGGCCGAAAGCGAGTGTAGAAAGTGTTGTGGTTCAAGAAGGGCGGGGACAACTAGTTTTGCCAGTTGGTAGGATTCCACGAGGGCTTCATGGAGGAGGTGACATTTGCCCTGGGCCTTGAATGATATTGCAACTCTCCAGCATGAAGCTCCTGAGAGTTCCTCATTCATTCACGATGGCCGATGCTTCCGGGGAGCGCCTTCCTACAGAGTCAGACCAAGGTCGGGAGGCCTCTTCTGAAACGATGTGGAGGTGGGGGCGGGACTGGGGGCTGAGAACTCAAGTGATGTCAGAATTCTCTCCGGCGCCAACATTCCCAGCTCCGTGGACAGAAGTTCAGCTGCCCCTTTGAGCTTAGACTTAAGACTTAAGAGCTCTCAGAGGCCCTGAATTCCCCGTACCCAGTGCTGCGAGGGACCAAGGGGACAGGCCAACCAGGCTTCTGATGGATGGGGACACTTCCCGTAGGCTGTTCTTCGGACGGAGAACCTTTTGCACTTGGGAGCAAACGTTCACCCTTCAGTGCTCAGTTTAAAAGTCTCCTTTTGGGGGGGGCACCTTTTTTTAAAACCTATAATTCCTGCCCCAGTTTCCTGCATAAGAAAGACCTCACGTCTCATCGCTGAAATACTTCCCCCAGGGTGTTACTTGCCATTTCCAATTTCAAAAAGGTCTCACGTACGTACAGGGTTCCTAGGCTCTATCAGCACGGACGTGCATCTGTGCAACCCCACAAAAGTATACATCGTTGAATTCCATGCTCAAAAATGGCTAATAATTAGGGCGCAAAATCAGAGGTGCGTGGGGTGGCACAAGGCAGGTTGAAATCAGCCATCTCCCTATGGATGAACTCTCACGCTGCTGCCCTCACGGTTCGTCTCTCATGAATAACGCCACCGCGAGGAAAGCGCTGATGCCACTGGGTGTGTTTTCTGTACCCGCTAGGTCACCGCACAGGACTTGAACACTTACCCACTGAGTAGAAAATTCCAGGCTGTTTTCCAGAGAGCCTCCGCCCACCTACGGTCCCATGTGGGGCGTGTGGGAGTCTGTCCCCCATTTTCCCTCCCCCCCCCCAAAAAAAACCCAAAACAAAACAAAAAAAAACACGCTCGCATTGACACTAATCTGACAGGCGAGAAGCGCTTCCTATTGTTTCAATGTACCTCCCTCCTTCCCAGTGAGGCTGAGCGCTGTGTCTTAAGAGCATGAGCGATGTTTGTTTCCCGTCATAGCCCTTGTTACTTTCTACCCGGTTCTTTCTCTTTCTGTTCTTCTCCATGCTGCTCCGTGTCTGGGGCCTGCGCTGCACAGATTTCCAGTGTGCTTTGTATATGCTTGTCTCCCCAACAAAGCCCCGTGGCCGTTGAAACCTGGGATCCTATGGTTTTCATTCTTTCCCTCTATTTTCTAGCGTCCTGCCCGCCACGTGGTCAGGAGGCGGTGTTTTCTGAGAAGAGGGGAGTCCTGGAGTGGAAGCCACTTGTTTGGGTCCTGCTGAGTGAGCAGCCCGCACCCCGCCACCCCACAACTGCACTTTTCTCAATGGCACCAAACCCTCAGCCATACATCACCCCCCATTCATCTCCCCAGGGAGCAGAATCAAACATCTGCTTTCTCCGTTCTTCGCGCCTGACTTTGTTCCTTTGTGACTTGGCACCACTCGGGTCGCCCTGAACCAGAGCCCCTCCAGCTCACGCAGTGAAAAGAGAAGCCGGGGAAGTCGTCATCAGCTGCCTGGCTCTGAAAACACTCCAGCTGGGTCTCAAATGGGTCTGCTGTCCTGGCTGGTCATTAGAACCGCGAGCCTGGCGTTCTAAAGACGGGGACACAGGTTCAGACTCAGGGAGCAGGGGCTTTTTCTAACCGCTAGGATGAGAATGAGCCTCTTCAAAGGGAAGTCAAAGTGAGTGAGCTATGAAATATTGCCGCACCCGCGGAGACACGTGCCCTTGGAAGAGCCGCGAACAGCATTTCCTCCCCTCCCCTCTCCCCCCCATCATGAAAGCCCAGGTCTGCACGGGGCCTCGTCTCTGACACGTCTGTTCAAGGACTGGCTGGGTTTGCAAGCTTACTGTGATTTGCACATTAAACACTTCTTTTGTTGGTGTGTCGTTTAAAAGAAAAAAGCTTCCAGAACGGGGACCCCAGCAGCGCCGTGACAGGGTCTTGGGGCTCTGTCCACGCCAGCCGATGCCCACACCGACTCTCCGCGGTGGTTTTGCATCTGTCCCCATCGGGTGCCAGCGTCTTCCTGACACTCTGGGTCCCCAGTAAGGTCCCCACTAGTTTGGCTTCCCTTTACTTCTCCGCAGTGTTTTCAGCTTCCGGAGGGGAGGAGGGCATGTGAGTTAAACCAGGGGTCCTCAACCAGGGGTTAGTTTTTACTCCCCAAGGGACATCTGGCAATGGCTGGAGACATTTTTGGTTGTCACAGCCGGGGGCGGGGAAGTACTTTCCGTGACTAGTGGGAAGAGGCCAAGCTGCTCTTAAACACCCTCCAAAGCACACGACAGTCCCCACCACACAGAATCACGGCCCAAAGTGTCAATACAGCCAAAGTGAAAACATAAGCGCTCACAGCGCAGGTAGATCACGAGACCAGGCGAAACAGGTGCGGGGAGTGGGGGTGTCCATTCTCCGATGGGCCCGTCCCCGTAACAACCGCACCCGCGGCCTCTCGTCCCAGCCCATCTGCGCCATGGGGAACACACCTGTGTCCTTTGCAGGTGACTTCAGAAATCTCGATCTTTAGAGAAAACGTGTTGATTTCAAAACCTCCACTTGGAGTGAAGCAACGCGCCTCAGGGACCCAATTCCTGATTTGGACTGAGGCCTTGAACCCTGCTAACCAGGCAGCAGTGAGGTCAGGTTTGCGTGTGCAGGGTCTTTATGTGGGTGGACTTTTTCATCCTTATAAAACTCTCCGCAGTCTTATTTCCATTTTATGGAGGGAAGGCCTGGCGCAGGGAGAGGTGGGCTCCTGGGACCAAGGCCCCACAGCCAGGCCGGAGGGCGGGGTTTGAGCCGCTGTCTGCCTGAACTGCTCCTCGCCGCTTGGGAACACAGTGCTTCATGGTCTCTTACCTGAGCTGTCGCCTTTCTCGGACCACCCCCTTCCTCTTTCCTGAAATCTACGATGCCAGTCAGGCCTGGAGAGGTCAGCTTCCTCCAGGAAGCCTGCCCTGACTGCACCCGGGCCATGGATGTGTATTGTCCAGTGGCCCCGGACGGCCATCCTGGGTTAATTCTGTGTCAGCATCACGCAGCCTCATCTCCCCCCGCAGGACTAAAAACGTGTGAAGGTAGGCACTCTGCCTTTTTTATTCCTCTCTACCTACCTCCCCCTCAGCTGCCCTGCTTGTAGGAGGCACGGAGCCAGCCGTGGACGTGTCGTTTGTCTGCGTGAGCTCCGCGGGGGGACGGCTTCTGCCGCTCAGCACATTCGGGAAGCAGGGACTTCCCTTTTCTGCAGGACTTCTCAGAGCCTTCCTACGTCATGTGCACTGGGGCCCTCCAAGAAAGTCATACAAATTGCACTAGTTCCCCAACTTACTTGCCTCGAGCACCAGGGGTCAAGCTGTTAGGAGAAGGGAAGTGGAGAACGCGAGAGGGTCATCCGTGCGATCCCTGCCCCCCCCTCCCCGCCTCCCCGGCATGTTCGCACAAAGTGGCAGCTTTTCAACAGGTTTTACAGTAGTCTGTGGGTACGAAGATGGATACGCCCTGAACGGAAGACATGCGAGTAGAAATGATTTATCAATATGGGCCACCCTGCTCGATGTGTGAACCAAGCTGAGCCACCCGATAGGAGACGGGGGTGCCTTACGGGTACCCATTCTCCAACCACCCAGGACAGGGGCCAGTCCAGGGGCCGAGGGAGCCCCTTGTGGCGCCCGCTCCCAGAGCACAAGGCGGCGCCACCACCGCTTCTGCACGTGGCACGTGGCACTTATTTTACTTGTTGGTTTACATGTTTGCAGTCCCAGCGTTCCACTGAAAGGACTCTCGGACCCGGAGATACGGGAAGGCAGGGGTGGTCTGAATAGCCCTCTAAAAAAAAAAAACAAACCCCAGTCATTTCTATTTGGAGTAATGCTTTCTATGCTATTTTTGCTTTTTGGAGTGATAACTGTCTTTATTATGTAAAAAAACAAAAAAAGGATCATAACATTTCCCATCCACAAAATAGGAGGAAAGGGTGTGTTTGGGAAATTACTGGCACCTGATCATTCACAATCAGAAAAGAAGGCGGCTTTGAAGGTAGGCATGACTTTGGGTGGGCGAGGGAGAGAAAGGGCATTATTACTGGCGGGGGAGCCAGAAAGACAGATGTCACGAGTGGGCACCTGAGGAGCTTAGACAGAGGCAAGAGGAGGGCCGGTTAAGGAAGAAAGTAAGAGCCCATGCTGACAGTGACGTCTGGATGGGGCGAGACACCACCATCTGCTCTCCCAGGCTTCCCAGGTGAGGTGTGCAGGTAGCAGGTAGCTCTCAAGATTATTCTACGTGCTACCATCCGGTGTTGGGGGAGCACGAGGCAGGCAGCTTGCCTAGCTTTGAGGCATGGCCCGCATTTTCATTTCAAATGCATCCTTCTGTTCCCACAAGACAAAGATGAAGACGGAAGCGCTCTTGGGGCATTCAGAGGGCAGGAGGGGAGCCTTTTAGGATCAAGAACTTAATTGCGTTTATTTTTATGAGGTGTGATCAAACAATACGGTGAATGTTTAAATGGAAAAGATTTATTACAGTAAAAGACACACTGCTATTAATCCCCCTTAAAATACTCCCCCTCGCTTTGAACACACTTATCCCATTGTTCTTGCCACTTTCTGAAGCAGCTCTGGAAGTCCTCTTTCGTGAGTGTCTTCAGTTGCACTGTCATGGCTGCCTCCATGTCCTGAATCATTTTGACTTTGGGGAAGAGCCAGAAATTGCACGGTGTCAGATCCGGTGAATAAGGTGGATGAGGACACACTGTCATGCTTTTATTTGACAGGAGTTGCCGTACCAGAAGCGATGTGTCATATGGAGCCTTTCCATTGTGATCACAAACTATGGTGAATGCTGCTGCTGAGTGCCATCCAACGGAAAGGCAGGGACCTTCAATACGGGAAGTGGACCGTCAAACCTGGCTCCTCCCCAAAGTTGGCTCGATTCAGGACACCGAGGCAGCCACAACAGCGCAACCAAAGACACTCACGAAAGAGGACGTCCAGAACTGCTTCAGAAAGCGGCAAGAATGATGGGAGAAGTGTGTTCGAAGCGAGGGGGAGTATTTTGACGGGGGATTAACGGCAACGTGTCTTTTACCGTAACACATTTTAAAAAATTTAAACATTCACCATATTGTTCGATCACACCTCGTATATCAACTCATCACATTATATACTTTAAATATATACAATTTTATTTGCAATTATACTTCAGTAAAGCTTTTGCAGGGAGAGGTGCACAGGTCCACGTGTCATATCCACACAACGGAATGTTACTCAGCCATGAAAAGGAGCACGGACACTACAACGTGAACGAACCCTGAAAGCCTCTGGCTAGGCAGAGGAAGCCAGTCCGCAGAGTTTACGATTCCCCTTGTAGGAAAAGTCCAAAATAGGCGACTCCATACAGAGAGAAAGCAGCTTGGTGGTTGTCAGGGGCCGGGGGTGGCCGGGGGTGGCAGGGGGTGGGGAGAGAAGGCTGAGTGACTGCATGCAGGTATGGGGTTTCCTTCTGGGGACATGAAAACGTTCTAGAATTAGGTAGTCATGAGCACTGCACACGTCTGCTATATACTAAAAAAAAAAACTACACGTTAAAAGGGTGGATTCTATGGTATGTGAATTACATCTCGATAAAAAAAAAAGTAAGAGAAACGAAAGACATGAAGGTTCATTTCTAAACCACCTTTCAAGTGTTCTGAAGGGCATCCCCCAACCCACGTCACCGCCATCAGCAACAATGACAACGACAAAAGCTTCGATCCGGCAGCTGGGCGCCCGGCCTCTGGAACTCCTTTAGCTGTACGCCTTCAGTCCCCGTCAGCCTCAGTGTCCCCGCATGTCGAACAGATCGTTGTAGCGGGACCGATACGGAACGCAAAGCGCGTAGCCAAAGTCCCAGCAAGGTGAAAACCCACAAACACGTCAGCCATGACGTCTGGGAGGGAGTGCCACTTGTCAGCCCGCCCAGCTTACAGATGCAAACGTGAGTCCCACTTAAGGGACAAGAACTGGCAGGGACGGGGCCACTGAGCAAAGAGAGAGTCACGGGCTGTTTCGGACAACGGGGCACACAGCACGGCTCGCTAGATGTGACCCCTCCCCCCTTCCCTGTTCAATGCTATGCTCTTCTCTGCGCTAAACCATCTCAAAACCTTCCGGGGAGAGGGCTTCGGCCCCACCCTCAGACACAGGGCGCAGTTGGTTCTTCAGGGTGGGTCCTGACCACGACACCCTGGGGGCACATGGTGTCGGGAAAGATGGGTTTCAGCCTCTGATCACCCGGTTGGTCACACCTGGTGTGGAGCTATTGCAAAAGATGGAAATGGACACAAAAAAAAGAAAAAAAAAAGGCTCTGGTGGAAAATTATGCACGTTTCAAACTTATCCTTCCTAGGATCTGATTCTTCGGCGGTGTTTTCCACCATCCTTGGCCTATGTTACAATTCTGTAACGTGCAGATAAGTGGGAGCACTGTACATAATTCTTGCCAATAGACATGCAAATAAATTACGTCCAGTGGAGGGACGATTGATTTCACTCCCCACCCAAGAGGGATCAGCCAGTTTTCACCCTATGTCCACATTTACTTCAGTGCTTATACGTGTCTCTACTTTCTAAGTGTTCCTTTGAGTGGTTATGACATGTTTCAGGTTCCCTCATTAATCACGGCTGAACTAAAATTTGTGACACATATTCATTTCATATTTGTAAGACAGTCATGATTTTACTGGTGTTTTTTTTTTAATTATCCTATAAAAGCTGTTCAAAGTTACAATTCTAGAACTAATTACAATAATACCAATAAAGTCAGAGAAGGCACAGAGCTATTCATGCCTCAAAAAAAGGACAAAGTAAGGAAGAGTGTGCGTTTAAAGGGAGGCACCGTGATAACTTGAGAGAGAAACGTTCCTTATGCGCCCATCCCTTCTTTCCTCACAGTTTCTAAGGAAGTTATTGGTTTTCTGATCAAAAGAGACAGACCTGGCCAGTCTTCATCTACTGCGTTTGCCACAGGCCTTCCCCCATTTGTCCCATCTGGGACACAAGTAAGATGCCCGGAGCCACAGCTGCCATACTGTGAGCATGAGGAGGGGGCCTGCAGGCCAAGCCCCCAGCGCGGGACGCAAGAAGGAGCCTGGGGCCCGATTGCTGCATGGAGCCACCTCACAGCCCAGGCCCTGGCTCCAGCCTCCAAACTTCACGCTGCATCCAAGGGGACAGAGAAACTACTGTCGTCCGGTGTGTGTGTACACGGCGTCAGCAAAAGCATCCATCAGGGCAGCAGTAGGTAAACAAGAGGAGAGAACTGGCCCAATTCTGGAAGGCAGTCTAACGCAAGACTCATTCATTAGAGCAGTTTTTCCTGACATGTACATCAAAACAAGACTGGGGAGGGCCCACGAATGCACTCGAGTGCTGTTAATTATTTGACAATAGAGAACATACCCAAACAGCTGTGCTCCAGTGAAATGGCAGAAACGTGTCACATCTTTTCTCAACGTGACAACAGTGGTGTTTGTGCCTGTGCCTGTGCCTGTGCGTGTGCATGCATGTGTGTGTGCCTGTGCGTGTACTTGCCTGTGTGCGCGTGTGTGCATGTGCATGCAGTGCATGCATGTGTGTGCGCCTGTGAGTGTGCGTGTGCATGCGTGCATGTGCACGTACATGTGTGCACGTGGGTGCGTGGGTGCGTTTCTGCCCTTGCATTTTCTTTCTGCCACCTTCCTAGTCCTCTTTGGTGCTACGTGGCTTTATGTGGAGAAAGTACCCAGCTGTGTTCACTCCAGGTTACATGCTGTCTCACAATTTTCCTAATATGGCCAAAATTTATTCTTCACCTCCCCTTTCCCTTCTCGTGGTAACAGCATGATAATAAAAGAAACACCGACATGGATCAGAAAAGAATGTGGTGAAGAAAGACAAGCTCCCAGGGGTTTGGAGGGCAGGAATGACTTCAGTGCATCTGAAGTTGGCCTCTGATTTTGCTTAACTGTGTGTGTGTGTTTGTGTGTGTGTTTGTGTGTGTGTGTGTGTGTGTGTGTGTGTGTGTGTGTCTTTCACGAGTTTGGCACAAGACGCAGTGTAATCAAGGTTTTCTCTGAGGCAGCTGTGTGAGCAAGCCACGTACTGCTGGAGACAATGAAAAATTAATCCCAGCCCTGCGTAACTAAGTTTTCAGAGAAAAAAAACGGAGCCCCTTGAATGCTATCGTCCTCAACAGATGTTTGCTGATGGTCTTGATTTACCAAATTACCTGTCGGGTTTCACTGCTCTCCACGCAAGCCGCGTCGGGTGCAGGCGCGGGCTCGGTGTCACCTGGCTAATAAAAAGCTGATGGTAGAAATGGAAAATGTAAATCGTGCTTTTACTTTTTTCCCCCCTCCCACCGTCCCCTTCCTGGAGTGTTCGCTTTTATGTTAGGGGACTCTCTGTCCTCTTCTTTTGCGATGCATCCTTTAGAAACAGATACTCACACACCGTTGGTGAGGTGGGGGTGGGGGCACTGTTTCTTTTCCCCCAGTGAAGACTTCACTGGTGCTTTTCACATCTGTGTTTGTAAGGGAGGCAGAGGGGAAACCTTATTTGGACCTGATTTTTCGCTGCAGAAAGGGGGTTCGAAGAAATCAGGCCCCTATGCCACCGCTGACCTTGCTTACGAGGAAGTGTCCAGTCCAGCTCACACTCAAGAGACAGGATTTCCTAAGGGCATGAGCACCAGCAGCGGGAGGAATCTCAGGGGGGCCACGTCAGATGCCACCTGCCCCAGACACAAAACCTTGGCTTCCTCGTAACACCAGTTACCACTGCGGGCCACATGCTTCACACACGAAACCTCATTTGCTCTTGAGAACGATCTCATGAGGTGGGAAATACAAGCTCCATTTTAGAGATAAGGAAACGAAGCTCGGAGAGGCTCAGTCTCTGCCCCAACGTTGCACAGCAAACAAGCAGAGCTGATTTCAAAGGGCAGAGTCTGCTCTCTCAACCGCTGTGCTACACTTACTCCACTTTCCTGTAAATGGAACTGATAATGCCCGCATCTCAGGGTTATTGTAAGAATCAGAGGTTAGCAGCGCTAAACCGGGATTTCTACCCAGAAGAAGCGGAGGGGGGGGGGCAGCCACTGGTGGTGGTGGCACAGGGCATTGCCGGATGGAGGGATGGCCTGGAGGTTGCTTTGGCTGACGGCACTGTGTTTACTTGAATTTTAGGTTGGCTCGGGGGATGCTGGACACAGTGCCGAGCAGCCCAGAGCCCCGTCTAACCTACTCCTTAGCAAGGCCAGCAGAAATAATAGTTCTTATGCAGGTAACATTTAGTGAGCATTTACTCAGTGACAAGCACAGTGCTGAGATTCATACAATTAAATCGCTTCATCCCCGCCACAATCCTAGGACATGCCCATTGGACAGATGAGAACTCTGAGGCCTGATAAGTGATGTCCACATCCATGCTGAGCTGGGATTCCGGCTCATCACGCACATCCTGGCTCCAGGGGGCCACAGGGCTCGGTGCCAGGAACACAGCAGGTGCTCTGCAAATAAGGACACCTAGTTTTTATACCATTACTGTCGTTGTTACAGGGAGTACGGAAAAGTTCTTGCCGGAGGCAACGGCGGCCTGAAGTTGTCAGTCCCTCGGAGTGCTGGCCAACTCTCGTCTGCCCTCCCGGTTCCTGCTCGTGTGTTTGAAAGTTTGAAAACCGGCCTGGTTTTGCCCTCTGCCAGGGAGCCCTCTCCTTCCTGTCTGGGTGACGTCCTGCCAGGCTGTGTCCCAGGGACCACCAAGACTCC
>NW_017732305.1:602420-607790 GCF_001890085.2 Hipposideros armiger | reverse complement strand
TCCTGTCAGAGAATGCTAACTCTCCCCTTTCAGTACTCCCTTCCAGCTTGGCATGTGACTAATTAGGGTAGAAGGTGACACTTTCCAGCTTCCCTTGCAGCTCCGTGTGGCCATGCGTGTACGTTCAGCCCCTGGGATGGCAGTGAAAGTGACATGTGCAGCTTCCGGGTCCTGCCTTTAAACAGCAGAGACAAGCTCTCCGCTTTCTCTCTCCGTAGGGCTGGAATTCGTGATGAGCCATCTTGGCCTGTGTCCACCACAGCAACACCTTAGGGTGATGGAGCGACAAATTGGAAGGAGTCTGGGCCCAACGCCTTTGCAGAGTAGACCTGCCTTGTGAACACAAACGTTTAAACAAAAAATGATATCAACTTCTTTCTTGCCAATCAGAGATCAGTGGGGCGTCTGGTCCTCTGTCACAGCCGCTGACCCAAGCGATGCACACCACAGTGTGACCGCTGCGGTCTCCAGACAGGGACTAGCTTTCGTCTGCCCCCGTGCAGACCCAGGAGGGCTGAGAGCCTCTGCCAGAGAGCCGGGGAAGTATTAAGGTGACTTGCTTTTATCCTTAACTTAAGCCTCAGTGCTTCCTCCCAAGGTGGAAAATTAAAAGCATGATGGATGAGGTGTCTTTGCCATTTAGCTGGCCTAGTTTATACACTGCTGCTGAGAAAATACTGCACTTGAGATGGAACAAGTAAGGAATAATAAGGACCACTTATGAAGAATTAATGTGACGTGCAAAAGAGAAAGAAAAACGTTATTAGGTTACCCAGGAAAGGCATGGAGAGCAGCCTACAGAACAGCCTGTCACCACGTCTTTGAGGAGAGCAGTAACTGAGGGGTCTGGAGGACTAATTTAAGGGTATTAGAATAATCTCTCTGTGCTAAGAGACTGCCTTTTTTCCATATTCTTTTTTTATTTTTTTTATTTCTCTAATAAGTGTTGCAGTGTTTTTTCCCTGAAGAGAAACCTCAAGTATTTTGCCAACTTAGGGAGCATGGCGGTCATTTCAGGATGCATGGTGCCAGTCGGCATGGAGGGTGTTGGAGGGGTGAGGAGACAGGGTCTCTGGCAAGAGCGTGGTGGGCGGGTGGGCCAGGCCTCTCAGCCTTGTTTGGGGCTACTGTGCTCGTCTGACTTGTTACCTGCATCTTCTTGGGCAACCCTCCCAACCAATCTGTTTTGTACACTTTCATTGATGATATCGTTTACAGAACTGTGCCCCCATCCTGCACAAAATAGTTTAAAGGTTTCTCACTGCTCTTCAGATAAAGACAAAAACACTTCTCCGTGGCCTGGCATCCACGGCCCTCCCTCCTCTCATCCTGCCCATTGCGGGGGCTTCTGGGTACCATCTCGGATCATGTGAGTGAGGGCAGCCCCTAGTGGAACCAGAGTAATAAGAGGGAGGGAGGGAGGAGAGAGAGAGAGAGAGAGAGAGAGATAAGGGGGGGATGGAGGGAGACTGAATGAATGAATTCACGGGCTTTGGACAACTGTACAGAGCAAGGCACAAAAGCACTTTAGACTCCTATGTGACAGAAAAATAATGTTTTCTTTAATCTACACCACTGTAAACAAGGTCACTTTCACGAGGAATTGACCCATATCCTAAGCAATATATTCCCTCATTGTGAGCTCTTTACACCACACACTTCATAGCATTTGCCATTGATGCAATGGAATATTTCTTGGTGTGCTTCTTCATTATTTTCCATCTTTTCAAACGGACAACGGATTACATGAGGCCAGCGTCCATACCGGTTGTATTAGCCTTAATATCCCCATTGCCTGGCGGGCACGTAATAACCGTCTGATGACTGAATACGAACACAAAAATTCAGGTTCTCACTCGGAGACCCTCCAATCAGGCTCAAATCCCTGTGAAGGTTTAACAGGTATTTAGCATGCAACACCTGAAGACTTCTGAGCTCCCAGAAAGGGACGTGCCTTTCTGCCCCCTGCAGGTCTCTGAGTCCCATGTGGCAGCCTGGCAGGAAATATCAAGATGGAGGAGAGCTGTATTTCCTGAGGATTAGCAAGTTTCAGGCTGGGGCAAAGCTCTGGAGTTCTTGCCAACCGGAATGGCGTCTTAAGAAGTTGTCTGTACATCCGGCAGAGCTTCGTGTGACCCTGGCACACATAAATCCCTTACTGGGGAAACAATATGTCCCCTCTGCTTTATCACAGCTACTGAGAGGGTGACGCCCGGAGGGAGGGTGGCTGTGGAGGGAGAAGGTATGGAGCCTGCCGGTGGGTTTGGTTTCCACCTGCACGCTCTTTCTAAAACCTGGGGGCACCATCTCTGGGAGCCTGAGTCCCAGTGTCCCAGCACAGACAGACACTCCAGGTTTATTCCTGTACGGGGCGGGGAGTGGGGGCACCAGGCTCTAATTCAGTGTATTGTAACAAGCATCACTCCACCACTTCATCGTTCAGCAGATATCCCTCCTCCTCGTAGCAAAGGGGCCCTGAGACTCTCATTCTTTCTCCGTGAACTGCAGACAAGGTAACTCAACCCCACACATGGCCGAAAGGTCGTTCGTGTGTGCACTCACTCCGCAAGTACTTTAGTCCCTGGGCCAGGAGCTGATCTAAGCACGAATAATTCAGAGAGGAAGATACCGGCACATCCTTGCCTTCACTCACGGAGTCTGCATTCTTGTGGGGAGAGACAGATGATAAAACGAACAAGGTCATTCCTCACTGGTGGGTTCCAGAAAGGAAGTGAAACAGGTGGTGGGTGTGGGCGCTCACAGAGAGCTTCTTTGAGACTATGACTTGTGAGCTAAGACCTACAAATGAAATGATCCAGTCCTACAAAGGGTCCAGCAAGAAGGAGCAGCAGATGCAAAGGCCCTGCGGGCGGCACAAGCTTGGTTCCCGAGTGACAGGCCCCACAGAGGCCAGCGAGGGCCTTGGGGGGCATGGCCAAGAGCTGGCATTTAACTCTGGGTTGATGGAAAGTCCTGGAAGACCGAGCCAATACGAAGTCCTACCATGTGATTGTTTTAAAGACAACACTTTGGCCATTTTGAGAAGAGTGGGTGGGGCTGGGATTGGGAAGGGTGGAAACAGAGAGCTGAGATGAGGAGAGAATTTAGAAGAGATCTACAATAGGGCCTGCACACAGCACGGACTCACAATAGTACCGCCAGCACAGCAGGTCCACGCACACCCCAGGGAGGTGCTCCTGGAACACGGCAGGCCTGGGGCCACAGTGCGTGGGAGTTCCACGGTGGACGGGGAGCAACACGTTAACGTCCACACCACCCGCCCTGTGTGGAGCGTCACTCTCAGGGGATGTGTGAGCCACGTTGTTTGTGAAAAAAGCAAATATGGGCATCAAGAAATTGCATGGTATCACTTCTCGGCCTTTTGGCTAAGATCAAGTGAAGAAATTGCATGGTTGGTTAGCAGTGTGGGTGAGGGTGACGGCGGTGTCCGTGGGTGCCGTCTATGCAGGGCCGCATGTCAGTCTCCTGGTAGACAGACGCACATCCAAGGGTGCTCAGTTGGCCCACTTCTGGAATTTGTTTCACAGATACAATCACGAGAGCACAAAATGGTGTTTGGACAAGGTTACTCAAAGCAGCATTTCCAGGCAAAAGATGCGATAATGAAAAGGCCGGTTAGCAGGGGTTGTTTCAGATCAACGATGCTCAATGCCATAATATGCGGATGCTTTACAAAAGAATAAAGAGCTTTATGGGAGACTTCTGGTAAGATGGCAGAGTAGACAGACGCTGTGCCGACTGCCACCCAGGATCACACCAAAATTACAAATAATTTACACAACAGTCAGCCTTGGAAGTCCCCTGAACACTAGATAAACAGAACCTCTAAACGAAGGACTTAAAGAGGAGGCCACGTCGAGTCCGGTAGGAGGGGCGGAGACAAGAGAGGGTGAACCCCGTGAGGGTCATCTCAGCGGTGGGGAGGCTTCTCTGGTTGGGGGAGATACCCTCTGGCCCCACACTGCGCTCACCAGCCTACAGTTACTTCGCTGGGAAGAGGAGTTCTACGATAGCTGGCAGCAGAAATTAGTGAGGACTCTCTTTGCTCAACTGGGTGAGGCCGAGGGCAGCTGGAGAAGCAGTGGAGCCGGCACACGGACTCGCTCGCTGGTGAGCACTCACCCGGTTCCTGGTGGAGGGAGTGGCTGTGTGAGTGGAGCCCCGGAGCCTGCAGGAAGGACTGAGCTGAGTACCTTTGGTGCGGGAGCTGGAGGTTTTTGGGACCATTGTTCCCCTGGTGTGGAGCTTGCACACGCGTAGTGCACAGGAGGGCACAATTTTTTCAGGGCTGGGTCCTCCCACAGAGGGTCAGGTCCTGGACTGCATTGGTCTGCTGGAATTGGTGCAGGAATCGGTGTGTGCGTGCGTGCGCATGCAGCCTTGAATCCCACCCTCCGCACTGCTTGTGCTGCTGCATAGCCAGGGAAATGCCTGACGGGTGAGCTCTGGCTCCAACAGGCTGCTCATTGAGACGCAGGAGTGCGCGAGCTGCCTTAGGTCCCCGATTTCCGCACTGCTTGTGCAGAGTTGCCAGGCTGGCAATCGACTGTTGGGCTGCTCGGGCTGATCTGCGAGCTGCTGATTGGGACAGGCTGAGACTGGGAGTTTTCCTGGGATTGTTGGGCTGTGAGCTGTGCACCTGTGTGATCTGGCCGGGGCATTCCTGGCAAGTTTGTGTGGGCTGGTTGCTGGTGCAGGAGTGCATGGTGCTCTGACTTGGTGGGGGCCACTGACCACACCCCGTGGTGCCTTGAGGGCTTACCCCGCCCACCTAGAGCTGTGTTGCCAGGGGCACCCCGAGCCCCTGGTGCCTGGCCCCCACATCTGCAGGCCACAGAGGGTTTTTTGCAACAGCAGACAGCCCACAACAACCTGATGATTTTTGGTGGTGAGCACAGTTCTAGAGCACACAGGAGCTAATTGCGGGAAGCTCACTGCAAGCCTGAGATGGAGGCCGGCACATGACATATTGAGCCCTTCCCCCCAACATCTGGTGCTGAGTCGCTCAGAGTCTCTCTATTGCTGAGCCAGTGGTCTGCAGGTTAAAGTGGGTGGAGAGCCCCCGCCCCCCGTTTTTTCTTCTTTTTTTTTTTCTAGGTGATCTATCTAATACATGAAGCAATCACAGATCGACAGCCAGAATGAAGAAACAAAGAAACATGTCCCAAGTAAAAGATCAGAAGAAACCTCTAGAAATGGAACTAAATGAAACAGAGGTATCCAACCTTTCAGAGACAGAATTTAGAACACTGATGATAAGAATGTTTAAGAAACTCAGTGAGGACATAAAGAAGGCTAGAGAAATCATAAAAAACAACCAGTTAGAACTAAAGAATACAGTAACTGAAA
>NW_017732305.1:599178-601270 GCF_001890085.2 Hipposideros armiger | reverse complement strand
CAACAGAATGTACATGCTCAAGTGCACATGGGACATTTTCCAAGATAGACCACATGTCGGGACACAAAACCAGTCTCAATAAATTTAAGAAGATTGAAATCATATCAAGCGTCTTCTCTGACCACAAGGCTATGAAACTAGAAATTAATTATAAGAAGAAACCTGGAAAGCATAGAAATACATGGAGGCTAAATAACATGTTACTAAATAGCGAGTGGGTCAAAAATGAGATCAAGGAGGACATCAAAAGCTACCTCGAGACAAACGAAAATGAAAACACAACAACCCAAAATCTATGGGATGCAGCGAAAAAAGTCCTAAGAGGGAAATTCATAGCAATGCAGGCCTACATAAAGAAGCAAGAACAATATCATATCAACGGACTATCTTACACCTAAGGGAACTGGAAAAAGAACAACAAAACAAGCCCAAAGGGAGTACAAGGAAGGAAATAATAAAGACTAGAGCAGAAATAAACAAAATAGAGACCAAAAAAAAAAAACCAATACAAAAGATCAATGAAACCAAGAGCTGGTTTTTTGAAAAGATAAACAAAATCGCCAAACCCTTACGCAGACTCACCAAGAAAAAGAGAGAGATGACCCAAATTAATAAAATCAGAAATGAAAGAGGAGAAGTGAAAACAGTTACCACAGAAACACAGAAAATCGTAAGAAAATACTATGAGCAACTATATGCCAACAAATTTGACAATCTTGAAGAAATGGATAAATTTCTAGAACCATACAATCTACCAAGTCTGAACCAAGAAGAAACAAACTCTGAACAGACTGATTACTACCAAAGAAACTGAATGAGTAATCAACAAGCTTCCAACAAACAAAAGTCCTGGACCAGAAGGCTTCACAGGTGAATTTTACAAAACATTCAAAAAAGAATTAATACCTATTCTTCTCAAACTATTCCAAAAAATACAGAAGGCGGGAAGGCTCCCAAGCACATTTTATGAGGCCACTATTACTTTGATCCCAAAATCAGACAAAGATATTACAAAAAAAGAAAACTACAGGCCTATATCCCTAATGAACATAGATGCAAAAATCCTCAGCAAAATACTAGCAAACTGGATTTAGCATCACATTAAAAAGATCGTACACCATGATTAAGTGGGATTCATTCCTGGTATGCAAGGTTGGTTCACTATCTGCAAATCAATTAACATAATACATCACATTAACAAAATGAAAAATAAAAATCATATGATCATATCAATAGATGCAGAAAAAGCATTTGACAAAATCCAACAGCCATTTATGATAAAAATTCTTAGCAAAGTGGGACTAGTGGGATCATCTCAACATAATAAAGACCATATATGATAAGCTCACAGCAAACATCGTACTCAATGGTGAAAGGCTGAAAGCTTTCCCCTTAAAATCAGGAACAAGACAAGGATGCCCACTTTCACCACTTCTATTCAACATAGTTCTGGAAGTTCTAGCTACAGCAATCAAGCAAGGAAATGAAATAAAAGGCATCCAAATTAGAAAGGAGGAAGTAAAATTGTCAATATATGCAGATGACATGATACTATATATAATCCCAAAGAATCCACCAAAAAACTGTTAGAACTGATAAATTAATTTAGTAAGGTAGCAGGATACAAAATTAATATTGAGAAATCAGTTGCATTTGTATACACAAATAATAAACTACCAGAAGAAATCAGGAAATCAATCCCTTTTACAATTGCTTCAAAAAATAATAAAATATCTAGGAATAAATTTAACCAAAGATGTAAAAGACCTGTACTCAGAAAATTATAAGACACTGAAGAGAAAAATCAAAGAAGATACAAATAAATGGAAATACATCCCATGTTCATGGATTGGAAGAATTAATATAGTTAAAATGTCAATACTACCTAAGGCAATATATATATATGTATGTATGTATATTCAATGCAATTCCTATCAAACTACCAAGGACATTTTTCTCAGAAATAGAACATATAATCCTAAAATTTATATGGAACCATAAAAGACCCCGAATAGCCACAGCAATCTTGAGAAGTAAGAACAAAATCACGCTACCCGACATCAAATCATACTACAAGCCTACAGTAATCAAA
>NW_017732305.1:585965-596218 GCF_001890085.2 Hipposideros armiger | reverse complement strand
GGCGGTTATTCCTGGAGCCATATTGCTTCATGGGCTACCTGGAAATGGAAGCACTGACTGTGCAAAGGCTTCTACCTTGGATGCAGAAATAGACACATCATGTTTTTAAAAACGGAAAATTGTTCATTTCCACCGCTGTTTGCCATTTGCTTGTAAAAACCAGCCGGGGAGGAGAAGGACCCCCAATCTGAGCAAAATTCCCCGAATTTAAAGGACTTAGACAAAGTGGATAAAACCGGGGTGTCATGGCATCTCGGTGGGGGTTGGAAGGACTGTGAACATGTCCCGTGTGACACTCGGAGCTTTGATGATTAGAATGCTGTCCCCACAGCCCTGTTCTGGTACATGGCTTCCTCTCTGAGGACCCGTAATGGGAGGACAATGTCACCCTGCCTCTGGGTAAGGTGGGGTCTCTGCAATGGGGTCCTGGGTTCTGAACAGCACCTGTTCTTGTCACAGGTCATGGCACTATCTTTGCAGCCTTCCCTTAAAGCTAGTGACTGTCTGGCAAGAGTGCCAAGGACCCGGTAATGTGACACCGTAAGTCATTTCGGGACAGGTACTGACATACAGTACTTTATACATTTTCAGTTTGAACTGGGGACCACGTGTCAGTCTGGGATGGAAGGAAGAAAGCAGACACTTTTCATGCTGGTGTGAAGGGCCTTACACGAGGCTTGGGTGCATCGAGCGAAGAAATAAGCTTCTAGAGAGATGGGACCAGGGATTGGGAAGGGCCTTTGGTCTCAGAAGACAAGCCCTTCCTCAGTGCTTCACCTACGAACCGCCGCTCCATGTGGTCAGAGAAGTAACAGGATTTAATCAGACACAACGTGGTTAAAATACTGGCCTGGCCCTGAGTAGCTGTGCGATTGGCAAGTCGTTTAATGCCTCTGGGTACCCAGCGTTTGGTTAGATGTGGCCATGTCATAAACCACCCTCGAAACTCAGTGGCTTCAAACAATCATTCACGGTCTCTGTGAGTCAAGAGTTCTGGGAGGGCTTGGCTGGGCGGCTGGCTGGACACCATTCTCTCCCTTGCACAAGGGGTCTCCTTGTGGCGTTTCCACATGGGATATTTGGGCTTCCTCACAGCATGGCGGCCCCAGGACTGACTGCTTACACGTTGGCTCAGGGCTCCTTTGGGACCTAGCTCTCGAAATCACCTAGAGTCACTTGTGCTGTACACGATGAGTCAGCCAGTCACAAAAGTCTACCCACTTTCCAGGGGAAAACACAAAGATTCCAGGGAAGAGGGCAAAGATTCCGCCTCTCAATGGGAGAGCAGTGACGTCTAGGAGACATCGACAGCATGTCCGTCGCCAACATTTTTAGAGAACACAGCTGCTCAGACACACTGCCCTCCTCTGAAAACTGACTGTATGATTATTCGCCATGGAGGGTTTGGGGAAACGGGTGGTGGTGTGAGTGTGCCAAGTGTCCGCCCAACACGAGGAAGGTTCTAGCAAGTGCCAGACCCTAATCTTTGGTCTCGGCGCCCAGCACCTGTTCCTTCTCTGTAGAAGCACACCCATTTCCTTGGGGGAAACAGGTTTCCTCCTCACAGGCAGCCTTGCTGGGATGACAAACCGCGGGTGCTGTCCTTTCACACAGGGCCAAGCAGGGGAGAAACCCGAAGACAGTTTGAGACGTCAAATCGAGGCAGAGCCAGCCCTTCGGTCTCCAGGTAAATCTCTCCTCTCACGCTCTTTCAAAGCCTCTTCTCTAGCTGTACTGCCGCCTTCAGGGGCTTCCAGAAAATTCTCTTGGGAGATGTATAGCTTCTATAAACGGCAGCAAATGCCTGTAACTCCACCATCTTGGGCCTAGAGCTTGGCACCAAGGTGAAAAGTGGACGAACATGCACAGTGTGTATGTCAGTAACTTCTCTTCCACAGACGCTGCCGTGAGCCTGCTGTGAGTTCAGGGGGTCTGAGTGGGGACATTTCCAGCTTCTTCCTTTGGGGACCCAGTGGGCACGCTCATGACACTGACCAGGAGAGTCTCGTTTGTGGAGCTTGCCTGGCAGGTTTTCTGGGCTGCCTTCACGTATCTCTGAAAGGCAGGCCTTGGTGTGGGTGATTTCCTCCAAGGACAAGCGGATTACGCTGGTGTACCATCCCCCTCAGCTGTGCCGAGGCTGTTCACATGAAGCAGCACATCCAGATTCCAGAATTCTCCAAAAACAGCGGAAGCGTCTCGTTATGCACATAAGGTCTGCAATTGCGGCTGCTCCAGCCAGTGCTCGTGGGCATTTGTTCATCGTTGTCCATGTTTGTGGTTTGCAAAGCCTTCCTTTTACTGTCTGCCTGATTTACGTCTCTATCCAGCAGCGGAGCGTCCCTGAAGCAGGATGACCGAGGGGCGTGGGGGCTACAGTGGCAGCTGCTGGTCCAGGGCGGGGTGGAGGGGGCGAGAAAAAGTTAGGTGGCATTTGGTAGCTCGTGGAAGTGCGTGGACCCAGAGGATGTGTCCCACTGGGGCCACCTAGAGGATGCCCACTGGTCTACTGGCCCACCCAACCAGAAAACACACAACAGGAGAGCAGCAGGCACACGCGCCATGCCACAGGCAGGGTCAGGTAGGACTGTCACCGTGGGAATGCCAAGGGTGAACACGGATACGGAACCAGAGGACAGACACATATTTACAACACCTGCTGGAAACACAGAGGGTCTGTGTGACCTGATCTATTCCTGTGGCCTCACGAGCCCGTCCCTCTGAGAGCGCCTCAGACCGGCCCTTTCGCCCGCGATTCGCCTGTTGATAACGATGTCCCTTGTGTTTGATCTGCATGGTGGTTTTGAAAATCCAGGTAAATGTCTACAAATTGGGAGATTTCACAGAGAGGTCTGGAATCACAGCCGTTCTAGATAAATGCAGAGATGGGCACCACGGGGCCTGCACCCCTCCTCCCCACCCCCATGTGGGGCTCCAGAGCCGATGGGCGGAGGCTTCTTGCACGCGGCACCATCTGTCCACTCTCCACACGCCTCTCCAGGCATGCGGTACTCGCCTCCTCTGTTGCCCTCGCAGCACCTGTGTGTGCAGCCCCTGGGGAGATGGGCCGACTTCATGGGGACACCCGTGCTTGAGCTCTGTGTGGGGCCGGCCTCTCAGCTCACATGGGCTGACCGCCCAGATCTGCAGTCCAGGTTTTGACAGTGTCACCTAGAGCATCTCTAAGGGACCCCTGCATTCTCCCCGAAAGTGGGGGGACGGGGAGGGGCCATGTGGGCATGGAAATGTGCCCCTCCGATTTATTTTCATGAAAAAATTAGGGACAAGCATCAAACATCAAGATGCCCTACATTGGGGGACTCTCTAAGTAAATGAAGCCCCTCCCCACCCTTAGTAAGTAGTTAGGCAGCCAACTGAAAAACTAAATTTGGGACAGGTGCCTTGGCAGTGCTAAGTTATATATAAAAGGAGATACGTCACAGATGGTCCCCACTACATACAAATATTTATGTGCGCAAGATGTGGAATTGGGTTTAAAAAACATGGTTTCGAATATGCTTTTCTGATTATAAAAGTGAAATACAGGCATTGAAGAAAATAAGGTTGATAAAAAGAGAAGGAAGCAAAGAAAAGTCTCAATTTGAAGCTCGTGTAGCGTTAACATCTTTCAGACACTCATCGCCCTGTCTCACCCCAAAGAGAGGCAGGTACAGAGCCCTCTGTGTTCGTATGTTTAAATTGCATTTGTTTATGTTCACCTGTAATTCATGGAATGGACATGAGCTTTTCCCACTTATTTATAGACATGGAAGTTATTAAACAACTTCTTTTATCATTTGCACCAATCTTCCCTTGGATGCTTCCTCCCTCTGAGAACCTTCGTTTCTTCCCTTATCTGCCCTGTGGTGCGACTCCTCAGCTCATGAAAACGTGCAAAAGATTTACCGAAATAATGTACACAAAGCATCCTGCAGAAACATACGTAGCATTGTTTTGTGTGCTGTCAAACACTATAAAATACACAGAATACGACCGTTATCTGAATGTCTATTTTTAAGCTGCCATACTTGCTCCTCAGAAGAGGTTGCAATAGCAGTACTTTTAATAATAAAGCCCCAAAGGTAATTCTAAAAAAAAAAAAGGGCACGTGAACCAATTTTGGTAAAGGTGCTTAGCAAATAACAGCACAGGTGAGCGTGGCTAAGTCGGGGGTTTGCAGGTAGCAGCAATGACCTTCCCTGGGAAGCCAGTGTCAGTCACAGCAGCAGAGGTTGCACCCTCAACGTGTAAGTTCCCTGCTAACTTAAAAGAATGCCCACGGTTTAAAGAAACACCTTATTGTTGGCATTTCCCCGAAGGAATGAACTTTAGAGGGTGAGGATCAGGGAAAGGTTAGGGCGAAAGCACATCTTAGAGGAAGGGTCAACATTGGGGTGAGGGAGGACCCCAGAGTCAGCCCTCCCTCTGGGCTGGGGTCACCTCAGAGGCTTAATGAAATTCCTGCCCAAGGGTCCCCCAGCTGCTCAGACTAGCCCAGCTCCCCAGCTTTGATGGAAGATTCGGAATGGGGAAGGGAGACGAAAGGGTGAGGAGATATTTCCTGGGGAACGTACACTAACAGGACCCCAAATGGGTTCCCGCGTTGGAACGTGCCGTCCGCGCCCTTTCAGTTCCTTCCCGGTGGTCACAGGGGCATTTTCTCCATGCTGGATTTACTCAGAGTCACGGAGCGCTGATGTGGGGGATCTAGACAGGCTGTTAATTGCCCTGTTGGCCTCACGCCCTGTAAGTATGAAATACAACCTAGTAGGTTGCTAGCTGACTCTGCGTGATTGCTGAGATGCTCGGGCTGCTAAAATATTAATCTGGGGTGCGTGTGTGTGTGTGTGTGTGTGTGTGTGTGTGTGTGTGTGTGGACGCAGACAGGCTGCAAGCTCTCTTCCTGGGCTTGAGGGTTTACAAACAGATGGCTTCGGGACCATAAGCCCAGGGGTCTTTCCGAGGGTCTGGGCTCCAGGGAGAAAGTGCGCCACCCGAACAGCTGTCTTGTTGTACAGTCTTCCTAACAAGTTCACTCCTCTTGGATGTGGACATCCAAGAGGGCCAGTTCCCCAGGCAATAAAGCAGGGGCCTCCTATGTTCCTGAGATACTCAGGTGGGTTTCAGACCCTAGGATAAGGATTTGGTTGTAAGTGATTGATACAGGTAGGTCTTCCAGGAGAACCTAGAGAGGGAGAGGGAGAGAACCGTCCCCACCTGTTCTGACCCTCTGGGAGCTCTGGGATGTCCATGACAATTCAGTGTCATCTGCACTGGGGGAGGGGGATACAGGCTTTCATACTTCAAACCCATCATCATTTCAAGGACTACCCCAGGAGGATGAAACCGCCAGGGCTTTCCAAAAATCTTCAAGAGTGGGCCAGAGGGACCTGTGAAAGGTGCAGGTGTGGAGTGTTAGAGCAGAGCCCGCTGACGTGGACGGACCTGCGTGCCCCGACTCCAAAACTCCTAAGCTGAAGACTTCACCCCCTAATGCGACGGTACTAGGAGAGAGGGCTGTTAGAGAGATAATTTAGGTTAAATGAAGTTGTAACAGCGGGGTCCTAATCTGATAGGACTGGTGTCCTTCTACGAAGAAGAGACACCAGAGCTGTCTCCCCTCCCCCCAACCCTCACCCCCGAGTACACACCAAGGCCATGGGAGGATACAGCCGCAAGGCCAAGAAGAGAGGTCTCCCCAAGAAGCCAGCTTTGCCAACACCTTGATCTTGGACTTCCAGGCTCCAGAATGGGGAGAGAATCGGCTCCCACTGTATAGGCCCCCCGTCTGTGGTATCTGTCACAGCAGCCTGAGCAGATTGATACACCCACACAGGTGCACAGAAGCCTTCCCAGGGACCTGAGGGGACCCTCCCTGGCAGGGCAGCGCCCACACACTGGGCGACTCCTGTTATGACCAAGAATACGGAATGAGCATAAATTATGCCCCTGTTCCAATCACCAAAGATGCTTGCTTAAAGTAACTCTTATAGTTTTGTGCTCATTGTACTGCGCATCAGAAAATAATAAAAGTACATTAAATGTTTCACTTAGAGGATATTATCACTAAAAATGAGGGTGACTTTAAAACCAAGACCAACTTAAAGCTGATTTAAAGAAAACCCTTAAATGAACAGCGGGCTGAGGGGCACGCGATGACGGATGACTTGGGGCGTGCGCGTTCCTGGCTCTGGCGGAGATTCCCCGATGTCGTCCATTTGTCACGTCTTCTACAGCCTTCCCGGCAATCTCCTTTGGATAAATTCCTGTTCTGCTTAAACCAGCTGGGATCGTCACCTTTTAGTGCAACTCAGGACACTCACGAACACAGACAGCGACAAGAAATTCCCTTGCGGTCAAAGGGTTTAAGTTAAATTAAAAAAAATCAAATAGGTTTGGAGACTCGGATGGGTGGTATCCAGCTAAGGGGGTGCCGGTTTCAATGACTGGGCTGTAATTCCCCTCCCTCTGTTCACAGGCAGTGGCCACAGGGCCCTCCACGGCCTGGACAAGCTGTCCCGATGAGATAGGAGGCTAAAATAAGTCCCAACAATCCCCTCTCCTGGCAGTCACCCCTCTCTGTACCCCACTTCCCTGGAGTGCGTCCCAGACTTGCTTCTAACTAACAGAACATAGCAAGCGTTTGGATGTCACTTGCAAGGTCAGGTTGTAAGATGCTGTGACTTCCGCTTCCTGGCTTTCTCCTTCTTCCTGGGGCTTCTCACAGGCGCCCTGATAGAGAAGGAACCAGAAACGGGGGGCATGGCCCGGCCATCCTGGCGGAACTCAACCCTGCAGGGCTGAATCCATTGGGCCCGTGAGCCTGGACACGCACCCTTCCCCAGGTGGGCCTTTCTATGAGACCACGGGTCCTGGCCGACACCGTCACTGCAGCCTGTGAAAGAACCTTGAGGGGAAGACCCCGTGATAATGCGCTTGGATCCCTGAGCCCCAGAAACCAGGATATAATAAGCATGCTTTGTTTTCAGCGTCTTAAGTTTCGGGGCCTTTTGTTCTGCAGCGGTAGATAACAAGCACGCACGGCCTTTTCTCTGCAGGCGGAAGGCAGTGAGGCCTCCTGCCCTGGGGCACCTGCCCCTCCCATGTCACCAATGGCCCCAGGTGCCCCGCAGTGTTTAGGCGTCTGGGCCTGACTCAGGGGACACCTGTCTGGCATGGAGCACCGCAGCTCTCCCTTTGGTGGACCAACCCACACTTTCTGAAAACCCCGGTGAGGAAGTGTGTGAACAGGGTACGCCCACCCGTGGTGGGACAAACAGGCTCCCCGACAATAACCAAAAGCCCGACTTGGGGCGTTTGCCACTTTCTGTGGTGTAAATACTGCTCTGAGCCAATTTCAAGCTCCTGACAGCCACTGAATGAGGAGTTGGGAAGAGACGAGCCCCATCCAGCCAGCTGTCACAGCGGGCACGGAGCCGACGCAGCACGCCCTGACACCAGCCCTGGGGGACAGCCTCTCCTGCACATGCCAACGCTACTTCTAAGACACCACATTAAAACCAGAGAGTGTGCGGACCGCGGCCAAACCCCCCCCCCCACACACACACACAGCCTGTACCAAGGCTTCTAACTCCCGGCAGCGCAAACTCTAAAGCTGAAAAGAAGGAAACATGTGCTGGGAATCCCAGCTCCCTCTGCTAAAAATCCCAGCACGACTGACAGTGGAAACCCAGGCATGGTGCTTACACTCAAAAACACAGCTGAGCTCAAAGACGAGTCTCCGGAAGACGCAGGGAAGCCAGGGTTGCCACTAGGACTGTTCAGAAGTCACCAGCCAGGCTTATCCCCCTCACGTGGAGACACCTCCTGGTTATGACATGAGGAACTATTGACATACACAAATTCACTGTCTGGGAATTAACACAGCCACGTTCATTTGCATAATCATCACTAATTGGGTGGGGTAATTAGACTTTATGTGCATTTGACAAGGGAGGTTCAATTTGCAGCCAGGCATGCTTTTTATCTTTTTTTATTTTTCTGGCCATTTTTTTTCATGGGATGCAACATTGGGACCCCCCAACCCTCACCCCTCAGATGTACGGATCATCCCTCTGGGGTAATGACGGCGAAGGTTCGTGTTTGAGCCAGCGCGCTGTTCGGGCCGCCAGATGTTTCTTCTGGCTGAACATGAAAGGTAGGGCTGCGTGTGGGGGGGCCTAAAGAGCTGGGCGCCTCAGCAAAGCGGAGAACTGGCAGCCTTGTCATGCATGCCTGAGAAAATGCGTGCTAATTTCAGTGCTAATCCTTCCAGAAAATACACTGAGCGAATGTTATCAAGGGCCCTGAACAATGATGAAAGTTTCTGATTCTAGGAAGTCACCTTAAGCAAAAGGAGGAGTAGACAAAGATGTATGTGGAAGGAAGTATACTGCTCGGTTTTCTCTGAGAATAAAACTTGGGAACAACGTTAAGTGTTCAAAACCACAGATACGGTTAGTTATGTAACAGTAAATCTGTATGATGAAATAGTATTCAGCCATTAAAAATGTCAGAGGGGGGCTGGCTAAGTGGCTCAGTTGGTTAAGAGCTTGCTCAAGTGCATGAGCTCTGAGCAACAGGGTCGCCAGTTCGATTCCCAGCCCGAGCTGAGCTGCCAACAGGCTCAGCTAAAAAAAAAAAAAAAAGTCTGAGGAGTATTTAATGTTAAGAGAAGATGTTTTCAATATAATCAAGATCTAAGTGAAAGTGTCTTAAAAATCTGTATGTAGGTTCTGATACCAAATTTGTAAAATAAATGCATCTGCTTCACATTCACTATATACCGACGCTATTTCCATAAAACACGGGAAGGAAATGACGCGTTAGCAGTGGCGACCTTGGGCGGTAGAGGTTTTATATGTTTAACTCTTTTTGCCGCGTATAACTGAGCTTTCCCAATAGTCTAAAATGAGTAAGCGTTGATTTTATGTACAGAAAGCAATGATTTTAAATAATCACTCCGATGTCTAAGTAGGATCTCCCACAGCCCGTCCTGATTCCTTACTGCCACCGATTGTCACCTCCTGACTTGAATCCCCCTCCCCCGCCCGCTAAGTCCAACCCCTTGTGTGAAGGATGCACATTTTCTAGAAAGCCGCCTGTGACCCCCGAGGCAGGGCGCTGGGAGGTGACATGGCCCCCAGGACATTCGTGCAGGTGGAGGGAAGGCATGAGTTTGGGCAAAGCAGGGCAGCGTGTGGCCGACGCGTCTCTGCTCTGAAGCCCCGACCGACCACACACCCTCCGAGTCAGCGCCCTGCCCTTGGGGCTGCAGGTGCCAGGGCCCCGGATTTCCAGGCCGAGGCTTTCATAGCTCAGCTCAGCGGCAGTGAATGTGAGTCTCGGTCACGCCTCTTAGGCGGAGACGGGGTCGCCAGCCCCCCGTGTGGCGCCTGCAGGGGGAGGCGGCACCTACCTGTTGCGTGCGCTGGGCCCCAGGCGCTGGCACACCACGGTGGTGGTGGCGTGCTTGCCGCCGTTTCCCAGCTCTTGCTTGGCGTCCCATTGCCGGGGCTCACTGGGCCGGGTGCTCAGGATGTTCACCCCCTTCTTCACCTTGGCTCTGTGGGAGGAAGGTGGGGCGAGAGAGTCACAGGGTCAGTGACCGGGCCTGCCAGACGGGCCACGCTCCCCTACGCTGCCAGCAGTGGGCTCTTTGTCTACTTGGTTCCTATCCAGTGACACAGACAGACACAGTGCACCAGACGGTAGTAATGCCACACGGGTGGGTGGGGGAGGGAGACGGAGCTGCCCCCAGACTAGGGTATCGCGGAACTTGCTGTCTAGCTCCGAGGGTGTGGGGAAGGGACCCCTGGACAGTCCACAATCCGGGAAGTGGCCCAGCCAAGGGGTCAGGAGAAAAGCCAGCAGCTTAGGCTGGTCGGTCTCAACAGGGGGCAACTGTGTCCTACAGGGAATGGGGGGCACTGTCTAGAGGACAGTTTTGGTTGTCTCAGCTGGCGTGGGGACGTGCTGGCATCTAGTGGGTAGAGGCTGGGGGTGCAGCTAGACATCCTACAGTGCCCAGAGCAGCCCCCACAGACAGACTTATCCAGTCCACAGTGTCAACAGTTCCAGTTCTAGAGCGTGGCCTGGATTCCCCCACTTTATGGCTGTGTGACTTTGGGCAAGTTATCACCTCTCTGTGCCTCACTCCCCTCCTCTGTAAATGGATAGGATTATAAAGCTATTGTAATGAAATATACTGACACACATACAGAGGTTGAATACAGCGTCCGACATACAGCAAA
>NW_017732305.1:574645-578585 GCF_001890085.2 Hipposideros armiger | reverse complement strand
GTTCATGTAGGAAGGCGGGGAAAGCCACCCAGCAGAGACGGCGGGCGGGGAGGGAGACCCGCGGGGATGGCGCCCGGGGACCCATTTCCAGCAGGGAAAGCCCATCTCCGGGCTCCGGGGCAGGATTCGGCAGTGACCACCTGCAACTCACGTCCCCAGTTACCCCAAAACACTCATCTTGCTCTTCAGGGCACGTGCCGATGGAAATTAAAGTCCCAAGTCATTGATCTTGAGATACAGAGATATCTGGGTTGGGCCGATCGCATCACACCAGCCAGCCCTTCACAAGCAGTTATCTCTGGCTGGTGGCAGACGGGGTCTCGGAGAGATTGTGATGTGGGAAGGGTGATGCCCGTGAAGATGGGGCGATGAGAGTGGGAGCAGAACACGGGTCCCCGCTGACGGCCGGCAAGGAACCGGGGTCCACGTTATTTCACACCGAAACCCACACTTCATGCCATTTCACGCAGAGATACTTCAAGGTTTGGAAAAACAGAATCGCCCTGCCACCATTACACCTAGCAAAATGAATAACTTCACAATGCAGACATTTGCCTCATTATTGCACGCGTACTGTTTTACAGAAGTGACTTGTTCCCATCAGACCCCAAGCCAGGCCAGCCCAGAGTCGCATCTGAGTGTGATGTCCTTAAGCCTTTTTTGCTCTATTCAGTTATCCTCTCCTCGCATCAGGCAATTGGTAATTTACAAAACACTAAATCATCTGACCTATTGTAGCCTCATTCTGTTTTGATCACATTGTGTCTCTGCATTTTCAGGGAATTTGTTTCTCCATCCTCTGCATTTCCTTTAAATCGGGTGTCAGGGCGGGAAACGTGGGTAGGTCCAGACTGAACGGCTAGGCGGGAATATTTCGTGGGTGGCGCTCCGTATTTCTTATTGCTTCGTGTGTTGGCTCCCGATGGGGTCCTCCTGTACTGAAATGTTTTATATGGATATTTTGGGGATGAATGGTTACGTAATTTATCAGTATTGCATAGGGCAGGGTGACAGGGCACACATCTGTTAGCAATGCTGGTTGGGCATCAGGTCAGAACGGCTGTGAGAAGGGGTATAACTCTGGAAGGGATCAACACGCAAAGTCATATTTAGCTTTGCGATGAAAAGCCCCCCAGAGTCCCAGCAGAGGAAATCAACTTTCCTTGAGGCAGAAATCCGTCTGTCCTTCTAGCCAGAACTCCCAGCCAGCCAGCTCTGTATGGAAACGTCTTCCGTGTGACGTTTCATGGAGGGGTCCCAGCCCACCCTGCTGGAACTTATCTGCCCCAGACATCACTCTGAGCTATGCTCCAAGGTGGTGGGTCTCCATCCGGGGCGATTTGCTCCCCAGGGCACATTTGGTAAAGCCTGGAGACATCTCCGGTTGTGGTGCCTGGGAGGTGGGGGTACAGGTGACATCTGTGGGCGGAGGCCGAGATGGTGCTAACCACCCCGCAATGCATAGGAAAGCCCCCACAACAAGGAATCGCCTGGCCCCGACCTCAAGCAGCGGGTGGGTGGGAAACACGCTCTCGGGCCCCGCGCCTGGCCCAGCCGAGTGAGTCTGGCACGCGAAGGCTCGGGGAGCCTGCTGCTCTGAGATCGCTGCTGAGCTGCAGCCTCCACGCGCGCACAGGCGAGAGTGTTTACGGCGCACCTTGTCCGTTTCAGACAGCACGCTGGCATGGTGCTAATTTAATTACAGGAGAAGAAGCCATCAGGAGGACAGCTCACGCTGAGGCCCAGGCACCAATCACTGCGCACGACGCGCTGAGCGGGGACGTGGGGTTCCCCAGGCGAGGCTCAGCAGGCTGGCCCCGAAAGCCGCCAACGCAGAACCAAACCCGTCCTCTCCGGGTGCCTTAATTTACGAGGTTGTTTGGAGGCGCGTGGAGAGCCATGCAGTCAGCATCCATGACAATGTTCCCACACAGCACACAGCTAACAGACACTTATTAAAATTTCCAGCATCAGCCAGGCTCTCTGCTAAGGGGTTTCCATATGTTAGTTTAAAAACAACACCTCCGTGTATCATCAGAGAAACGCAAATTGAAACAAGGAGCTGTCCACCACACACCTTCCAGAATGGCCCAAATCCAAAAGCTGGCGAGGACGTGGAGTCGCAGGAGCCCTCACCCATCTTTGGCGGGGATGCACAATGGTGCAGCCACTTTGGGGGACAGCCTGGCGGGTTCTTACGAAACTAAGCCTAGACTCACCGGACCATCCAGCAATCATGCTCCTCGGTATTTCCCCAAAGGAGTCGAAAATGTATGCCCACACAACACCTGCACGTGGATGTTTATTCATAGCTGCCCAAACTGGGAAGCAACCCAGATGCCCGTTAGTAGATGATGGATAAATAAACTGTAGTGCTTCCAGACCGTGGAATATTACTCAGTGCTAGAAAGACACGAGCTCTCGAGCCATGAAAAGACACGGAGGAAACTTACGTGCATATTAACAAGCGAGCGAAGCCCGTCTGCCAAGGCTACACACTGTGTGATTCCGACTCTATGACATTCTGGAAAAGGCAGAACTATGGAGACAGTGGAGAGATCAGTGGGTGCCAGGGACTCAGGGGGCGGAGGGGTGAACAGGCGGAGCACAGAGGATTTTTAGGGCAGTGANCCCCTTCTGTCCTAAAGCAGGGAGACCCGCCCCGGGCTCACAGCACACACACCTCCCACCTGTCCTGCCAGACGAAGCCCCTCCTGAGATGTCACTGTGGACACTGGGTGTCGCTGCATTTGGACTCTGTGCAAGGGTCCAGATTTCGTTGGAGCTACACCTCGTTCTTTCCACTTAAGAGTTCCCGCACGTGGGAGGTTCTTGTTGGGTGGTGGGGGTGGGTGTCCCCTCTGTGGGGGGGGTGGGACAGGGAGCCCCTTGAGATGGCAGAAGGCAGAGCCTTTCAAAGGTTGATTTTGTTATCGGGGTGCTTTCCGTGGTGAGATCAGTGGGTGTTGCTATCTCCTCTGAGGAAGCAGCTGCTGTGGGAACGTGGGTCCCAGGACCAGGAGTTTTGCAGTGCAAGTCGGGGTTAAAACAACCACGGAACAGAGGACAGACCTTGAGGGTGCTGGCTTCGACGGCAAGAAGGAACGGGGGCAAGGTGGTGACGTGAGAGGCCACCCAGCGTGCAGGGGGAGGGGGGACAGTGGACGGGACACAGGAACCCCCTTCCAGCCCTGCCTCTGCCGGTGCTGGGCTCTATGACCTTGGGAAAGTCACTCATTTGACCTCTGCCCTTTTTCATCATCTGTCACTAGGGGGTGGCCTTAGTTCAGTGGTCCCCTACTTGTGGGGCTGCGGCTGCTGCTGGTGGCGGGAGGTGATTTTGGGTTGTCAGAGACAGCAGTGTCTGATGCCCACGCTGTCATTTTCATTCCCCAGCAGGCACCGTGCTGGATGCTGGGAGGTGTCAGCACAGGGCTCAGGCATGCCTTCCCTAGTGGCACTGCTGGTCCGGTCTGGGCGTCCCTGAGCCGGCTTGGACCACACACACCACACGTATATAGAGCTGATGCTTCTATTCAGTTTTTTCAGTGGTTAAAACCCAAAACTACTCCCCCTTTCTTCCAAATGTGCTTGGCTCAGGTGTACTACGGGCATGATTAAGTGCTCCTTAAAGAAAATCAACGTTCAGTACAAATTTCGAACACGGGAAGCCTAATTTCCACCCTGTAAGCCATCTGTCTCGGGGCCGGCTTTAATCTCCATGTGAAATGCTCTGTCCAGAAGCTTCTCAAAGCCGCTGAGATGGTGGCTGCTGGAATGTGCGAGCATTGGGGTGTCCTGAGGATGGGGTGGGTGTGGGGGCAGCGAGGTACCCCCTAGCGTTTGGCCCTGGAAGGCTGAGTCTGCTGCCAGGCTGACCCTGATCCCCAGAGTCTGTACAAGAGGAAACAATCTATAACCAGCTGCTGTTAGGGATGGA
>NW_017732305.1:570062-573730 GCF_001890085.2 Hipposideros armiger | reverse complement strand
GGAACCACTTTGAGCACCTCTTGTCATTGCAGAAGTCAAACGCGACTTGTAGTCATCTTTTGTTATCAGTATGTATTGAGTATTACAATCTTAAAACAGTTTTTTCCTTCCTTAAAATGTGTATACATTTTTTGGGCACCTTCTGTATATATCTCCTTATCTTTCACAGTGGAACATTTACAGATAATGCCTGAAACTCAAAAAAAGCAAGAAGTATCAACTTTACTACATCATTTAGTGATATGAAAATAAATACCAGAGAAGGTAAGAATTTTGCCTCTGTGCAGGGAGGAAGACAGAGTACTGCGGTATTATTTTAAATAACTTCTAATTTTGAAAACGTTTGATGGTTTGAGATTAACAAGAAGTTGCAAATAAATAAATAAATAAATAAAGATTTCTTGTATACACACCCCTCAGCATCTCTCCGGATGATAAATCTTACAAAACAACAATACACAGTCCAAACCAGGAGACGGCCGTGCTGCAAACTCGGGCACAAACTCGCCTGAGATCTCACCTGTTTTCCACAAGCACTTCTGTTTCTTTTGGTGTGTAGTTCTATGAGATTATATCCCACGTGAAGATTCACATGCCCGTGACCACAATCAGAATACGGGACAGCCCTATCCCTGAAGAGACACCCCCTTTATTACCCCGTCATAGTCACGCCTGCCCCCACTCTCAGCCCTGACAAACTCTGATTTGTTCTCTCTCTCACTGTAATTTGGTCGCTTTGAGAATGTTAGACACGTACGGGTTTTAATCAACAAACTCTGCAGAACTATTTGACTCCTTCAATTACATGCAAGACTATAATGTACGAAGGTAACAGCTTCAAACATCACACACACACACACACACACACACACACACACACACACACACACACACCTGTCCTGCTGACCTCCCAGGGTGGGGAGATAAATCCTTGTGAACAGTTCAAAGCCTACACGCAGCTGAGCAAACAGATTACAGGTGGTCACCATGAGGGAGCCGCGGGGATGGGAGGGAGGTGGCAGTGAACCACATGTCCCTTTTCAGATGCTGGTGTCCAGGTTGGCCTCACTTCAGAGCATCCCAGACATATCAGCAGCAAGCTCTGTGGTTTTAGACACTTCTTCCAAGCCTTCCATGAAAACGATTTGCTAAATATACTTGCCCCTTGGCCACAGGAGACCAGGGTGTGCTTGAGAGGGACACAAGAGATGCACAGCAGGGGAAACACCCCCCACCCCGTCCTCACCCCCTCCCCTGCCCCTTCTGTCCTAAAGCAGGGAGACCCGCCCCGGGCTCACAGCACACACACCTCCCACCTGTCCTGCCAGACGAAGCCCCTCCTGAGATGTCACTGTGGACACTGGGTGTCGCTGCATTTGGACTCTGTGCAAGGGTNTGTTACCTAGTGAGAATTCTGTCGCTCCCACGGGTGCCCTTTCTGTAAGAAAAAAGAAAGAAGAGAGAAAAGGCGAGGAGGACAGCCCACCCAGCCCAACGCCTGCTTTCGAAGGTTGTTGCCGCCTGACAGCTCACCCCCAAGTTTCTGACTGCGGACTTTTCACGAGGAGGCTTGTTTGCTCCCAAATCACAAGTTACTGTTTGTAGCTCCCTTTTTGGTGAGTTCTGCTCCGGAGTTTGCCTTCTAGGGTAAGAATTATAGGCTTGGTTGCACAAAGGTGAACAGCTCCAGAAAGGTAATGCCCAGGGCCACAAATGACAGGCTGTCGCTGAGCCATGCGGGGCTGACGCCAGCAGGAGACGGCTCTCGGCAGACTCACCGTGCGTGCACGAGGGCTTTCTCGAAGCTCATAGACGATAGCCCGAGGCGGCACTTCGGTCCTGGGATGCTGCTGATACCACTGCGGGCGTTCTGAGGACGTTATATCGTGACTAGAATTGTGCTCTCTACGCATTCCCCAGTTGTTGTTTTTTTTCCCCCAGAAGGTTCCCCACGTCTAGGATACAGCTGGCCTTGACTATATAGTCGCCCAATCCTTCCTTTCTAATCACAGAACCCCACTTTATTCCAAGGAATCCATCTGTGTTGTTCTAATGCAGCCAAACTTGTACCCACCGAAACCACCACACCCCCGAGCCATGGCGATGGCGCCAAGGGTGAATCGGAACGCGAGCTTGGCTTGTCAGCGTTCCTTACAGNGTTTATTTATTCAGGGCCCTACATGCTGGCTTCTTGTCCTTTTCCTCAGTACCTGCATGGCTGGCATCCTCTTCTCCTCCTTGCTGAAACCTCACCTCAGGGAGGCTTGTGGAACATCAGCTCTACCCGATTTTTGTATCTCTTGAACCCACTTTATTTTTCTCCAGCACCTTGATCACTATCTGACATATGCAATTATTCGTTTTGGGGGGATGCCTCTCCCCCACCCACACCCCCCCCCAGGATGGAAAGGTCATCAGAGGAAGGGCTTGGCTCTGTTCACTGCAGGGTTTAGACGAGCACCTGGTCCATGGCAGGCACTCAAAAAATATTTACTGAGAAATGTCAAAAATATTTGCTTACCGAGTGAGTGCCCTGTGACTGGCATTGAACTTGGTTTCTGAAAGCCAGAGATAAGACTCAGAGTCACACCTGCACAGCCCTCCTTCTGTGACGTTCAACATTGTGTCTGAGTGTCTATCTTCTCTCTCAGCAAAGTAGCTTACGGAGGTTGGAGCAAGCCAGCCTGCTGTCTTGGATTGTGAGTGCTTAAAAGGCAGGGTCATATTTATGTGATCTTCCTGGGATGCAGACAAATACAGGCCTTCCGATGCCATCAGCAGCCGCTGACCCCGTGGCACTCAGGCTGGCCAGCAGCCCCATGCAGTTCTTCAGAAGGCTTTTACGGGTCTTGGGGACTAAGTGCTTAGCTCATCAAGTGTAAAGGTCCCCTTCAGCGACCTGAGGCGCTGAGAAGTGAAGTCAATTACAGCCAGAAAGGGACAAGTCAGGTGTGCCCCATAATAATTATAATTCTCTTGGCAGGACATTGTACAAAATTTGGATGACCCATGGAGTGTCACTGACAGAAAACACATTTGAGCCCTTGACGTAATGGGTTAGTAATGTTTTGGGCTGCAAAATGTTAGTGTAAAGAATGCATAGGAAAGAAAGACATTTAATCATCTCAAAGAGCAAGATATGTGTAGGCTGGCGACTGCTCGGTCTATGACCCCGCGACGCTCTCCGATCTTCCTGCGTTGTCTCAGGGGAGCTGCGATAGGTCTCAGCATCATGTGTTTTCACTTCCATCACATGCCGGGAAAGAAAGTCAGGGATATGAATACTGGCCACAGACTCTCTGTTCAAAGGACTGTCCCTGAAACACACGGGAAGACCCCCCTTTATCGCTATGGGCTAAAGCCCACACAGCTGGATGGGAATTGGGAGAAGGACCAGCTGGCAAAAGCACTGGGATAAGGCTAACCGCAATGCAACCATTCATCTTCTGGAGATCGGGACATCCCCATCTGCAATCCCAAACCACATCAGACATCTACCGGCAGTGAAGATGGGGGGGACCGCTACTGGGCATTGAATCAACTCCCACAAGCGTCCGCCTCAGCGACTGTCCCGGGGGGCTCTTTCCAGCTCAAGCTGACAGTAGTCACGACTGTGCACAAACAGGTGAGGACAGGCTTACATGTCACTTTCAGGAAGGGCATTCCCA
>NW_017732305.1:516976-569157 GCF_001890085.2 Hipposideros armiger | reverse complement strand
CGAGCCATGGCGATGGCGCCAAGGGTGAATCGGAACGCGAGCTTGGCTTGTCAGCGTTCCTTACAGATTCCTCTGACACAGGGAAGAACGGGCCTTGTCATGGTCACTATGCTGGGAGGCTGGGAGTCGGGAGCTGTTGGTGGCGTCTGGTCCATATTGTGGAAATTTCTGGAGACAGAGAGACACAGGCAGAACCTCGACGACGCCATTCAAACCCCTGGGTACAGTTCTGCTCGGATCTAGCATTGCCTCCAGACCTTTCTGTTGGGAGAGTGACTCAATTTCCCTTTTAAAAAATTGTGTGGGAAAATAACACCTAACATAAAATAGACCATCTTCACCATTTTTTAAGTGCGCAGTTCAGTGGTCCTAAGTGCATTCACCATGTTTGTGCAACCGCCCAGAACTTTTATCTTCCCAAACTGACACTCTGCCCCCATTAGACACTCACCCCCATTCCCCTCCCCTCAGGCCCTGGTGAGCTCCATTCTGCTTCCCGGGCCTACGAACCTGACTCCTCCCGAGTGCCGCCTGTGAGCAGAATCACGCGGGATGCGTCCTTCTGTGACGGGCGTATTTCACTCAGCATAATGTGCCCCAGGTCCCTCCACGCCGAGGCCTGTGTAACATCCCCTTTCTTTTTAAGGATCCGTACTATTCCATTACACGATGCGCCACACTGTTCATTCATCCATTGACGGACTCTGGGCTGCCTCCACCTCGTGGCTACTGTGCATCGTGCTGCTGTGAACGCTGCTGTACAAATATTTCTTTGAAGCCCTGCTTTCAATCACTTTTGTGTATATTCCCAGCAGCAGAAATTGCTGGATGTTTCAATCTCCTTTTGCTTTCGCTTGAGTGGCTTGAGTTGGGATTCTGTTGAGTGGGACCGAGGGTACCCTGTCTCGTCCCCATGACACCTCCCACACCGATGGCAGTGGGGACAACAGAGGGTCCCCAGGAGTGGGCTGGCCCGTCTTACCTTTAACCACATCTCAGTCGTCATTTTGGACAGACGTGAAACAAGTCAAACCTTGGTCAGTGATTCTCAAACAGAAGTGCCCTTCTGAAACTTCTAGAACCCCTCTGAGTGCTCAGGTTGCCAGAGAAACTAGGAACAAGGTGTCGCCATGTCAACATGGGGAAACAAACAGGCTGGGTGGCGCGTTCGTGGTTTTTCTATGCCTCAGACACACACATTTCCCCCCCCCCCCACCTCAGAGCCTTTGTATCAGCCTCTCCTTCTTCCAAAATGATTTCTCACTCAGCTCTTCTGGGGATTGGCTCATTCTGACCATCTGGGTCTCAGAGAGGCCAGCCCGGCCACCTTCCCCCTTTGCTCACTAACACAACTCTGTATTTTTCCTTCCTCAGAGCACGATTACCAACCAAAGGGTATGATTTGTGTTTTTGTATATACATATTTTTTATAAGTAGTGAGTCTTCCCCAGTAGAATAGAAGCCCCGTGAGAACAGGGACCTTGTCTGTCTTGTTCACGGCTGTATTTCCCCCCAATAAAATAGGCATTCCATAGCTACGTGGAGATGGTGGGAACGGACACGCGTGGAATGTAATCACTAAATATGCAGCTGAATGCTGCATATACGTTGCTGAATTCACCATGATCAGGATGCCCCGTAGCGCCGGGCTTGGGGAAGGGGGCAGAAATTTCCACGCAGACAAACAGTGTTTGAGGGAACAGACAGGTGAAACGGGGTGGGCGCCCATGTGTAAGGTGCCATACAGTGGTCAGTGGTCTCAACTGGTGCCCCCAGGTCTCCCCAAGCCCTTCCAGAGTGCCCACAGGTCATCCTTTCTCCAACTGCCTATGTCTGTGAGGCCAGATGACCTTCATGTATTTCAACCCCCTGCCACATATCGTATCGGCGTTAATTCAGAAGCAACAGGACAACCCAGGTGCCTTCTGACAGGCAAGCTCCGCAAAAGCGGGAAAGAGTGAAACTCTTCTTGGCAAATTTGCTTCTATCTTGCAAAACAGCTACTTCTCATACATTATATAATTGATGTGAACATGTAAGAAACGTATACTGATATTTAGTATGGATTATTATTATTACTAGTTACTACAAAATTTCCAAAAAAAAAAAAAGGGATCAATTTTGATTTCTAGTACTATAAACGCTGATGCATATCACACACACAAACCGCTGCTTTTGGGGGTCTCGATAATTTTTAAGAGTCTAAAGAGCGTTGGACACCCAAAAGCTGGAGAACCATTGGCCTAGATGTACAAGAACAACTTGGTGTTTCTTACACCCTGAGTGCTAACGGATAAAATGAGAACCAGAAGGGGTGGATGAAGAAAGCAGGGAGGGGCATCTACAGTTTGGAGACGAAGATGGTCTGGGGACGGGGTATCATCCCTGTCACTCTCTGGAGCTGAGTTCCAACAGAAAATGAAAATAACACAACCAAGCAATATTAATAAGGGGCTCTGATAGAAAAGGTACAGGCGAAGTGGATTTCAAATCGGGACAGGGAAGATCTACACAGGGGGCCCGAGCAATCTGGAAAGTGTCATGGGGAAGGCTGGGTGTGGGTCCCATCCTGTCACCAGGAGGTCTAAAATCCGACTGCTCTAATTAAACCGAGCCGTGTGGCTCCTGTAACGCCCGCAGACGTCCGCAGGTACAAGCCGGGGTGGTGTGGCCCGCTCCCCACTCACTGTGTGCACTGCTAATTGTTGTGACAAGATGTGACAAGGGCACGCGTGACACAGCTGCAGGGAGCACACACCCTGGTGTTCTTAAAGAGCGTGTGGTGTTCAAACTTCCTCCCCTGTGGGCTGACCATGTGTCAAATCAAGGTGGCCGGTGGTTGGGTCTAGAAAGCGTGGTCTCCACAGCGCACGCGACACATAGCTCAGAAAAGACCAGAGCATCACAGAACAAAGGACACTCAGCTACACGTTAGGATAAGGAGACAGGTCCTACGTGAATTATGTATGGGGCCATCTTTACCTTACTGGTAAGGCCATGCAACGGGTAAACGCGTGGCTGGACGTAGCTTGCGATGCACTGGGGTCTAATTCTGGCTCTGATGCTTATTAGCTGTGGGACCTCAGGCAAATGGTTTGACCTCTCTGAGCCTGTTTCCAACCACGGGAAACGGGGCTGCCTCATGTAACTGTTCAGTGGATGAACTGATTCAATGGGTGACGTGCTTAGCTCAGCATCTCATGCTGAATGGGTGTTCTACAACTGGGGGCTATGCTATCAGTGATGTTATTATTATTATTACCTTTGAGACTCTTCATAAAGATTCAGGAATTGGGGGGTCATCTCCGATGCCAGCCTCCTTGGTGGACTGGCTCAGGGTGCCCTCCCCGCTGATGGAGAGTAAGTTTCACTTTAAAACGATGAATGAGAACATATTTAAATGACGCTGTATTTTAAAACTACATTTCCTTCAAGAGGAAGGACACGAACTTGGTGGTTAGGGGGACAAGCTCTGGACCCAGCCTGCTGGGTTCAAGTCCCAGCTCTGCTCTGCGAAAGCGTGTGCAAACTAGCTTAGCTACCATATTTCCCCACGTAGAAGACGCTCCCGTGTATAAGACGCACCTTAATTTGGGGGCCCAAAATTTGAAAGAAAATGTATGACATAAAGTTATTGAACTCAAGTTTTATTCAACATGAAATCACTGTCAAAACTCCTAACCATAGCCAGGCTCGGATTGTTTTCTCAGTTGGAGGAGGACCACACTTACGTTCAGCAGCACGATTTCCATTCACTTTTGCAAACTGGATCACTTTTAACTTGAATTCAGCACCGTACAAAAATCTTTTCTGAGCCATTTCTGGGCAGAACGTGGCAAAACATAACCTAATATACTGGTAACAAGCGCGAAACAATGAGCGCAGACAATAAGTGCGAAAAAGCGAGAAATGCCAAGTAAAAAAATCTACAACCTTCTATAAGACGCACCCAGTTTTTAGACCCCAAATTTTTCGAAAAAGGGTGCATCTCATACAAAGAAATACAGTAACTTCTCTTTGCCTCAGTTTCCTCATCTGCAAAATGGGGATATAATCGTGTTTACTCCATAGGGTCGCTGAGAAGGTGAGTGAAGGTAACACAAGGAAAGCATTTGCACAATGTCTGCCTTGGAGTAAGCACTCAATAATTTTAATTGAAAACAACCATTCAGAGATGCCTTGCGAATAGGAGCTGACCCAGAAAAGGGTGAAACTCAAGAGGCAGGACTGGGTCTCTTCCATCTTGCTCAGACTCTTGCTCTTTATGAGACTCAAAAACCAACAAGGGTAAGTAGATGAGTGGGGTGGTCGTGGACCTGCCTTTTTTTTTTTTTAAATAAAGATACAGTACAGTCTTATCACATGCTAAACATGAAGGGTTCTTCTTCACTTTCGTGAAGATAGTAGAAGCGACCAGGCTTATGACGCAAGTACTTGGCTAGCTGTGAGCATCAATTGTCAGAATCCACACCTAGAAGAGCGAGGAAGACGACGAGGAAAGAAAAAGAAAAGGATGCTAACGTCACCAGTGCAGGGAAATGAAACTCAGAACAAACATGAGGCACCATTTCCAGCCCTTCAAACAAAGAAGAACGGAAACGAGGGGTGGATGTGGATACACAGCACTATGACCCGTTGGCATAAGAGTGAGGGGGACGCTAAACGGCTCAGCTACTTCGGACACCCGCCAAGCAGGGTCTGCTACAGATAAACACGTTCTGCCCTCCGACCCCATGCCTCCTTCTCGGGCTCAGCGCGCAGACTCACACGAGCGCAAGGACCCACGTGCGTGTGCGGTCATCGCTGCCCTGATGGAGCGGATGCCAACTGGGGTCACATCTGGTGGCTTTCCCAGGGCAGCTGTCTCGGGATTACTGAGACATCCGGTCACTCTGAGAAATTCCCACTTTGGACAGCGACATGCAGTCACTCTGTCAGCAGGAGAAGGGCGTGGTGCTGCGGCACCCACACGCGTATGGAGTCTGCATAGCACCGACGGAGAGAAAGGGGTGACCCCAGGACACCCCGATGGGGAGGGGGCTCAGGCAGTGCTGAGTGATGTGAAACACCGCGTCCCCTCCGGGACGCTCCTAGCATGTACGCATTTGACCTGTGTTCTGTAAATCAGATGCAGGAACATAGAACAGTGCGTCTGCTCTCTACAGGCCCAGCACTTTTCTAGGTTCTGTAAACGTACGGACACGTCTAATCCTCACGCAGAGCTATGGGGGAGGCACAGTGCTTCCCACGTGAGAGTTGCCAAAAATCTATCACTTTTCTCCTCAAATATTCTTTGAGGCTCAGAGGATCAGACCACCTGCCAAGGTCACCCCGCTTGGAAATATTCCAGCTGGGTTTCAAGCTAAGACATTTTCTAGTTTCTGGCATCACAAGAGCGTGCGGATGCTACACACCCCAATGGTTACTGCAAGGAAGTGAGGGTGGGGATCTCGATTGAAGAGCAAAAGAAATATTACTTTTACCTGTAATATTTTTTAAAATACTTACAAAAAGTATCTTTACATAATGTTTTCATAATTAAACATAATATATATAGAGATAGATAGATTTCAAGTCCACTGAAGAACAGAGTTGGTGTCTCAGCAATGACTCAAAGTCTCGTGTCAGGTCCAGTTCCGGCCCCTGAGGATGCGTGTGTCCTTCTAATGACGCTGCCTGTTTCTGTCCGTACGGGGACCCCACGGCACAGAAACGGGAGGGCGGGCATTGCACACAGGATGGCCTTGAAGCCTGTGCCACAGACACCACTTGCCCTTCCCTCCTTTTTGTCCAAGCTGTTGTTGGTACAACTCATGAGCTAATTGCAAAGCAACTCCAGACCAAAATAAGAGAGTCCTCAAGTATATGCCCGGGTGCTTTCCGTCTCAATCTCATTAATTATCATCACACTGTTTCATTTTCTGCACAAACAAGCCAGTGGTCCAGCAAACACACGCTGTGCCCCACAAGAGCCTCCAGCGCGCGTTTGTTCGTGCCACGTAAGGCGTGGGGGTCTAATAACGGTGAAAAGGTTGCAGCTTAGCCGCGGTTCTCCCAAGCCTGAGGACGTCTGGAGCCTGCATTTCAATGTTTCTCGCGGAACCTTTCAATGCAACCTAATCCCGAGGTCCCTGGCTTATAGGTTTATCCTGGCCTTTGTGGCTAAGCTCGCTGAGTAGCTGACGGGCCCTTTTCGTATCCGCAGGAGACGTTCCTCCCTGGCAGTCCACGAAGCTTTGCATAAATAGTTCAGCCCCAAAAAGGACGACTCCACTCTGGCTCATGCAAACTGCTAGGTCCAGATCTCATTTCCATAAAACTGCCTTCCCCCTAGGAAGGACTGGTTGCCGGGTAAACCATGACAAATGTTATCAGTAACGATTTCTGCCACGTCTACATTTAACGTCCTCCCTCTAAAATCTTATTACAGAAAGACGTAAAAGAATTGAACAGCGAGCGCTCACGCCCCACTGCTTAGATTCTGCCATTGGCCATTCATTACCCATCATCACATATCCATCCATGGGCCCCTGCCTGTCTCCATCCATCTGCCAATCTTATTTTTGGATGCATTTCTAAGTCTTACAGTACAAGTCGCCCCCAAACAGTGTGCCAAGCACACAAATGATGCCCTTGAGTTCAATCTTTTTTTAAAGTGCTTCTTTTGTTGTGCTTTTTAAGGTAAAATTTATGTACAATGAAATGCAGAAGTCGTAGCAGTAACATTCTGTACCCATCTGTGCCACTTCAACCCTTATCAACGTACAGAACATGACAACCCCCTAGAGCAGCAGTTCTCAACCTTCCTAATGCCACGGCCCCTTAATACAGTTCCTCATGTTGTGGTGACCCCCAACCATAAAATTATTTTCGTTGCTACTCTATAACTGTCATTTTGCTACTGTTCTGAATCATAATGTAAGTATCTTTTTGTTTTCCGATGGTCTTAGGTGACCCCTGTGAAAGGGTCGTTCGACCCCCAAAGGGGTTGCGACCCACAGGTTGAGAACCGCTGCCCTAGAGAGTCCCCCAATGCCCCATCCTGGTTGCTATCCACCCCACCTTCCTAGAGATATCCGGCATCCTGCCTTTTCTTCCTACCATAGATTAGGTTCCTCCCGGAGAGCTTTTTATACATGGAATTATACATTACGGTACGTACCCTTTTGTGACTGTCATCCTTCTCTCGGCACAAAGCACCTGAGACTCTCCCATGTAGTCGCATGGACCAGTTGTCCAATCCTTTTTATTGCCCAGTAGGGTTCCACCGTATGAATACACCAGTTTGTTTATTCATTCTATTGACGGACACCTTCGCTCTTTCTGCTTTCTGGCTATTGTAATTAAATCTACTAGAAACATTTTAATCTTTTTGTGGATATCTTAGTGTTGTCATGGGCTGCGTTTGTTTTAAACACATACCAATTAAAGATAATAAAAGAAAACTGCATCACAGGTGGGTAGGCAGTCCCACTGTTAATTCTGCTGCTCAGTGTCTCAGGGCTGAGCTTATACTTTGGCTTAAATACTCATGCTCACAGAAAGGCTGCCAAAGCCCCTGCTATCACACCCTCACAGTATCAAGTGCAAAGGGGTGGAGAGTTAGCAGTTCAGGGGAGGTATCTGTTTATGCCCCTCTCCTCATTAATTTCTCAGAAAGCGCCTATATAGTTAAATGACCAGGAATGGGTTACATAACTACCTCTGCCATGCAAGGTAGAAAATGCATTGCTGGTAATGGCTGTTGGTTTGCTGACTAATGGAGCTGGCCATAAAATTGTACTCAGTGTTAGCAAAGAACGCGTCCAACATGCTAGGGATCGAATTATATTCATGGTAGAGCTTACACAGCTTTGCGTCATCAGTGCCCAAACCCTGTCTTGGCAGTGTAGACACTCCACCAAGCGGTTCCCTCAAGTAGTTGTTATCTTGTGTTTATTCTGCTGGGACGAAGGATCAGCCAACAGTCTGCCCACTTGACTAACACATTTCATTTACTTAATTTGTTTATTGTCTGAGTCCCCTCACTAGAGAGTGGAGAGGCAGTTTCATCTGCTACTCTCAGTACAACAGCCACTGTGCCTGGTACGCTTCCATCAGTGCTGGCCAAATGGACAAGGACCATCTGCCATGAGGCACGAGGGCTCCCCAGGCACAGACGCCTAGATAAAGTACCTCATTATCGTCACTTCCTGCTGCTCACGGTAGCTTTGCTCGTGTTAATATCCAATGTGCCGATTTGTTCTTTTGGGAGGAGATTTTGCGTCGGGGGTCCAGTCAGACCTTTGGAAACCCTGAGATGTAAATATGCTGTGTGGCCCGTGGGTTTCCAGATGTGAGAATCAAGATAAGACGGGAAAATGCAGGAAGCGTTGGGAGCCCTGTGTCTGGCCACGGACGAATTACTCCCTCTCTCTGCGTCAGTTTCCTTGTCTCAGGATGGAGAGAAGAACAGAGGGAAAACGGCATCTCTCACTCCCCCGCACTCATACCTAAGTGCTGTCATGCATTTTCCCACCAAAAAGGTCACCTCCACGTACAGAGGGACCTCACAGGATCCCAGCGCCTACACCGCGGCTTCGGTCAACCGGGATTCAATACACGTGTTTGGTAAGTGAACTCGGGTCAAGAGCATAGAAAACCCCACATCCCGGGCTCCTGAGCAAGGCCTGAGGAACAAAAGCTGCCCCAAACCCACCCTCTTGGTGAGCTGTGGGGGGCAGACTCTCACCAGCTGGTGGGCGTGCACCACGGTGCCATTTACCGAGCGAAACGGGGCAAAAGCCACCCAAATCCCAATGGCTTTCCCTGGGACCTAGCAGTCTTACTTCACTTAAATTACATTACAGAATCCATCCTGTAGGTGTCTCCAGGCACACACAGTGACACCCACCGAAAGCTCTTTGCTGAAGCGTGACCCTAAAAATACTTTTTTTTTTTTTTTAGCTGAGCCATCCTGCCACCTGTTGGCAGCTCAGCTCGAGCTGGGCATCGAACCGCTATTGCTCAGAGCTCACACTCCTGAGCGAGATCTTAACCAACTAGAGCTCACACTCCTGAGCGAGATCTTAACCAACTGAGCCGCTCGGCCGGCCCCTGAAAATACTTTTTGAAGCATTATTTTTAACAACCCACGTTTGGAAAACACCCGAGTTCTCACTGGCTGGTTAAATGAATTCTGGAAGCTCCACCCAGTGGAATATTATGCAGCAAAGACAAGACTGAGGGAACTGGAAGAACTGACATGGAAAAGCTCTCAGAAGACATGGCCTGGACAGAGTGCTCACTCCTGTCAGAGAAAAGGGGGCAGGGGAGTAAGACAATACTATCAGAGATGCTTGTATTTGTATAAGGAAAAATTAGAATTAGGCACAGACACGGCTGCCGGTGACTGGAGGTGGGCGGGGCCTGGCGGGGCCGTGAGGTGGCTGGCAGGGGGCAGCAGGGCTTCTCCTTGCCTATTTTTTCATGATTTTGGGTCATGCATTTCCTTAAAAACAATAATGACATAGATTGAAAAGGAAACGCTGGCATGGAAGCAGGGAGGGTACCTGTGGCCGATGGAAGCGGACCCAGACCTCGCCTGCAGCCCTGTGGGCATCAGGTCAGCGAGGAGCTGGGCTCAAACGGGTCTCGGCAGAAGCAGGCGTGTGTGGGTGTGGGTGGCGGCCTGAAGGTCAGAGGCCCCAACCTCCAGCACCTGGGGGATGATCTCCAAGCCCGCGAAGGTCACACTGGCTGGGAAGGGCGCTGTTTGCCTGGGGCCCCGGGACAGCAGGTGGTAGCAATGTGATTTAGGGTGCCAGCGCTTTACGCCACACCGTCAACGTGCCTTATGGGGCTTTGGGTCACACAGTATCAGCTGGCCCTCCTGAGAGGCTGGAGGCTGTGGTCAGCCTCGGGGATGGTCAACATGGTTACGAGATGGAGCCCCCGTCCAGGCTGGACCCCCAGGCTCAGGTGAGCTTGGCCACACAGGGAGGCCTGGAGGCTGTCGGTATCCTCACCTCACAGGCGGAGGACCACTGAAAACTGTGCTTGGTGCTTCTCTGGACTCTGCCCTACACACGTGTTCCCCTTTGGGGGTTTTAGGCTGCCCCCACCCTTGTAATAAACCACAACCAGAAGTAAAGCAGCTTTCCGGGAGTTCTTTGAGTCCTTCTAACGAATTGGCAAACCTAATGGTGGTTTGGGGACTTCCTGATTTTGCAGCGTGTGCCCAAAGTGACGGTGGTCCATGGTCCCTAATTACCAATTGGTTGACTTCTCCCCCGCCCCTGCACACACACACCAGAATGCCAGCTGCCCAGCGCCCTGCATCTGCCAGGCACATTGTGGAAGGCGCGCTACAAATGTCTTGTGCGTGCACGTGAGCAGCTGGCTTGGGGTGGAGATAAGTGCCTGCGTGGGGGAGACACGACAGGCTGGGTCCTGCTGGGCATGCAGGGTGGCTGGACCCAGGCGCACCTTATCAGCTCACCTGCCAATCACTGCACAAGCCCCAGGCCCGACACGAGGGCCAGGGTGGCACGTCAGTGTTCATGAGACGCAAAACCGTTCCTGCGGCTGTCGGCTTGTTGAGGAAGCGGGTTCTCCAGCAGGACTGGAAGGGAGCTATTGGCCAGTAGGAATGCAGCAAGGACTGCTGGAATGCCCAGTAGGCACAGATGGGCCAGTGGGCACCGGGCATCAAGGCCCAGGCCGTCCCCAGCCTGGGAAGGAATGAGCCGCAAGCAGGGAGCACTGGGAGACTGCCACGCTTGCCAGCTGCCAGGCGAGGGGTGGCTTGAGCCTTCCAAGCCCTTCCACAGCGCCCCCCTCTCAGCAGGGCAGAGCCTGCCAGGTCCTTTAATACTGCTTGGGGCTCACCTCCGAGAACGCAAGAGCATTTGGCTTGCAGCCCTCTGGCAAGTCAGCAGGACCCCTGGTTCACCACATCATAGCCATCTGATGGAAAGCGGATCGCCAGGGAGCTTGGTGGTAGCTGACGACCACGGCCGGCGGCACAGAAAATGTGACACGCGCCTTCTGGACGACAGAACGTACTGACGCGGGGTGAGGTGGGCGTGAGAAGGCCCTTCACGGGGACAGCATGAACGACGTTCGTCTGGGGAAAAGACACAGCGTGGAGATGATGCAAATCCAGCCGATGAGACTCTAAGCGGTTTAGTACAAACACCCAGTACTGACATGTCTGATCTCCGGACAGGCGCTGAATGGTAACCAGGGTGCAGCTCTAGTCACCCTGACGGCCCGGTGTCCCCGTCTGCACCGCTTTGTCTGGCAGCGACGCCCCTCGTGACCGTTTGTCTCAACCACAGACACAGGGACGACGTGCGTGGGTGTCACAGGCTCTGCCTGTAGCCCCGAGAGCTGCCTCACTGGCCAGCCTCTACAGAGAGGGCCTCCCTCTGGGCACCCCAAAGACCTCCCTGTCCGGAGGCCCCTTATAACTACCCCCCTTCGACCTGTGAGCCCTCCCTTGGTTCTGAGGCTCCTTAATTTCCAGCCCACAATCAATATCTACCATCAATACGTACGATTACCCACAGAGGAACCTAGAGTCTGGGGAGACCCTTTCTCCTTCAAAACAGGCTTGTCAGAGAGCTTGATCACGTCACCACGGATGTGTCAGCGGGAAGCTGTGTTCATACGTCCCAAACACACAAAACGTTTAAAGGATCTGATTACTTGGGTGACTCGCAGAGCTGGCATCCCCGCAAAGTGGCCCCAGAAAGAAACAGCAGCCGCTCCCCATCGTGTCCGTTAGAGATGGAGATTTTTCAAAGCTTTCTTCCCGACATCTCGAGGGCTTTCTCTAAAAGATAATCCAAGGAAATGATGCACACGGATGAAGCCGTGGGACAAATCCTGTTCATTGGATGATCATCTGAGAGAGATGAAGCCACGGGGATGGTGTGGTCTCGTAAAAAGCAGCAGCCTGTTCCAACATTCGCACACGGCTGCAAGGGTTTCTTCTCTCTCCCTCACCCTGAGTCCTGAAATCTCATTATCACATTCCTCTCCAGTGTGGTCCCACATTTCTCAAGTGCAGCGAGGTCGCCAGGTGGCGTATGTAGGAAGGGAACAAATATAAAACAGGAGGGGTCACCCAGGGTGGAGGGCACCCCGTGCTGGTTGGGGATTTTTGGGGTGGTAATCATCAAAATCCACTACAGGTTGATTTAAGGGGCAAAAAATGGTGGCAAGAGGGAAAGTAAACATGTTTTCAATCAATCGAGGGGTTTGTGAGGTCCCCCAAGTCCTGGACGCTCTCCCTCTTGGCTCTGCTTCCCTGTGGGCCGGCATCATTTCAGGGCACCATCTTTCTAGGTGGCAGCAAAGGTGGCCGCCACCAGTCCCTAACCCCAGTGGCAAGAAAGCCCTCTTTTCCCGATGCCTCCAGCAAAATCCCAGAATGGAGTGTGACTGAGACATCTGGGTGCCAACGACACCCACAGGGCAGTCACAGGGACTGAGGTGGTTCTGGTTTAGGGCCTGTGCCTGTGTTGAAGCAAACATGGTGGCCAGTGGGACTGAAATGTGTTGACTGGCCTAGTCTACCTCCCCTGAGGGTGAGGACAGGAGGACCAGAGACACAAGGTGTGGAGGAGGCGGGCAAGGATGCGGCTATCACCAGCAGAGTGCGGAGGGGACGTTTTCAGGCGAAGGGGCTGGGAGGCAGGCAGGTGAGAGCAACAGCCACCCACAGAGCTTCCTGTGCTGGCCTCGGGGGACCGACTGCACCTCGGTTTAAGGTTGATGACACACACATACCTTCCAGACCCTCCCCGGTCAACCCCACCATGGTTTCCCATCTATTTCCAAGTCTCGTGCAGATGGGAACCTGGGAGATTGTGACACAGTTCCCATCGTTGTAGCAAATCCATTCTTTTGTTTCCTCTGTCTAGAAGTTTGCAAGGAAACCAACACGTCTCCGACACGTCTAACTAAGCACCTGCAGCTCTGAGACAAGAGAAACGACCGCCTTTGGTGTGCAGGGTTTGGGCCGCTGCCTGAGGAGCGGGGCGGACCTAGATCTGGGTGGGGCGGCGGACAGAGGCTGGGCGCCCCTACGTCAAGCTGTGCAGGAATCGGGCACAGAAAGTGTCACCAGGCTATTCCCAAGACTTAGACGCTTCTGCTCCTTGCCTACATTCTGAGTTCCTCGTTTTAAATCAAAAGTGGGAGAATGTTCCTCACGCTGAAAAGTGTACATCAAACGCTTGTCAGATAAACTCTGAGAGCCCCGCGCGCAGACAATGCACCTTCAGACGTGAGAAGCTCTGCTATATCGGGGTCAATGAGAGCCTCGACTTTTCTTCACTTCCTTGAACGTAAGTTATTATTTAAAGGTGGAAAGCACCCGAAGGAAGGCCTCGAGAGCTAATGGGACCATCCTGGCTCGATGCCATCGCCTCTGAACACCTGAATAATGAGACACATTTTCCCCTTCACATTTCAACAATCCTTGAGGTAATGGCAGTGCTATTATTCCAGCCTGCGGATGACACGGGCTCCGAAAATGCTCTGTGACTGGTTAAGTGGGACCGAACAGGAAACATTCAGGAGAACAGGGCAGGTGGAACGTTCTATGGGTGTGGGTTTCTGACTGAAAAGAAGGCAGCATCCCAGCCTAGGCAGGAAGCCGCCAAGCCCCCCAACCACAGGCGGGGCGGTCTCTGGGTGGGCGTCATCATCGGTGTGTTAGTCAGGGGTCTCTGGGGAAACAGAACCAACATACATACAGAAATACGAGAGGAGATGTACTACAGAAATGTCCCACGTGGTTACAGAGGCTGAGAAACCCCAACACCTGCCGTCTGCAAACTGGACAACCAGGAGGGCCGAGGGGGTGACTCAGTCTGAATGGTGGTGCTGGTATCATTCCTGGAATCTGAAAACCAGAGAACCGGGAGCCCTGATGTCCAAAGGTAGGACAAGGTGAACGTCCCAGCTCAGGAAGAGAGAGGGAGAATTCGCGCTTCCCGTGACTTTTCTTCTATTTGAGGGCTCAGTGGATTGGCTGAGGCCACCACCCTCGCCCCCTGCCCCACATTGGTGAGGGTGGACTTTCTCTACTCAGCTCACCGATTCCAATGCTACGCTCCTCCAGAAACATCCTTGCCGACACCCCGAGAGATAATATTTCACCAGTTATCTGGGCACCTGTTAGTCCAAGTCAAGCTGACACATGAAATCACCCATCACAATTGGTGCCATCACAGCATCTGATGAGAGAGCGCTCTTTAGCCTGAGAGCATAACCAGTTGCTCAGCACCATTTGTCGAAAAACTATTGTTCCCCCATTGAATTGTCTTGACGCCTTTGTGGAGAATCAATTGACCATAAATCTATGGGTTTATTTCTGGACTCGATTGTGTCCCATTGATCGAAATGTCTACCTTTATGTCAGTGACACACAGCCTTTGTGTCACAAAATTTCCTGTAGCTTTGTGGTACGTGTTCAGCAGGTTTCAGTACAAAATCAGGAGGTTTGAACCCTCCAACTTGGTTTTTCTTTTTCAAAAAATTTAAAGTTATTCTGGTTTCCTTGCATTTCCGCATGAATTTTAGAATCAGCTTGAAAACTTCTGCGGAAGTGGCAGAAGGGATTTTGATAGGAATTGCGTTCAACCTGCAGATTAATTTGGGAGTACTGCCATCTCAACAATAGGAAGTCTTCCGATCTCAGAACATGGAATGTCTTTCTATTTACGCAGGTATTATTTTATTTCAACAATACCTTGTGGTTTTCAGAGTGCAAGTCTTACCCTCCCATCTGAAAATGTATTCCTAGGTATTTTATTCTTTTTGATGCTATTGTAAATGGAACTGCTTCCTTAATTTCATTTTTAGATGTTCATTGCTAGTGTACAGAAATACAACCGTAAAAATAGATCTTATATCCTGCAACCTTACTGAACTCTTTTCTTGGTTCTAACAGCTTCCTGGTTGATTTCTTAGGGGTGCCTACATACAGCATCATGTCATCTGCACATAGAGATAGTTTTGCCCTTTCTTTGCCTTTATTTCTTTTTCCTGCCTGATTGCCTTGGCTGGAACCTCCCTTGCAATGTTCAATAGAAATCGTAGGAACGGACATATTTTTCTTGTTTCCTACCATCCAGGTTCTATTTTATATACAAAGGTTTTGTGTTTCTGTAGTTATGCAAGGGAATAATTGAATAAAAATTATTCAATAAAAATAATTTAATAAAAATAAAAAAGATAATATTTAATAAAAATAATTTAATAAAATAATTTTTTAAAAAAACATATAAAACCTTTTAGATCCTGACAGAATGTATAAATCCTAGCGACTTGCCCAGGGACCATAAGGATGATTGAGAATGATTGAGAACCACCGATCTGGAAGACTCCATCGGATACATCCCTCAAAGGGGATCAGTAACACCAAGAAATGTCACGGGCAGGTAGCCAACAGGAGGACACTAGGATAGGGCAGACTGCCAGCGGAAACCTGAACTTGAGAGCTGGTGACACTAGTGCAACCCAAAGCCCTTGAGAAGGAGCCAGGAAATAGTGCAGGAGACACGGTGTGAATAAAAAAGCTAAGTCTAAAAGGTAAGAGTGAGCTCATCGGTGAGGCATGGAGGCCAGGGTCCAGCACACGAGGACCTACGTCGGAACAGGAGCACGTGACGGACACGGTGAAAAGTGGTTTCAGGAAAGCTTCCTGAGCCCCTGCAAGTCTTAGGGAGAACATTAGGAGGCTTACCATTGAAATTCGAGCCAAAGAGAAGTCACAAAACTAGCACCAGGACCAATGTCCCGCTGACCCTCATTGCATTGGGCGTACTTGGCCAGCAGGCTGTGGGAGGTATGTGTCTCCCCATGCTGCGCAAGGCACGGCAGCTGGAAGCTAAGCTCATGGACAGAATCAACGGGTAACTCTGAACTTATTAAGATGCCTACAATGTCCAATTGCAGCCAAATCCATCAACTTCAAAATTGCTGTTTTCCGAGAGAAAAAAAACGAGGCTCCAGACCGCCCAAGATCCTGCTCCTTATCAATAAATAACAAACGTCCGCGCATTGGCGCAGCTTGCTTTGTTTTGCCCACAGGGTACCTTCACAGCTCCCTCCCATGGGGTCCCCATAAGACCCTGGCACTGTGGCTGACAGTGTGGTCTTGGGAGGCAGTCCATGCTGGGCTGGACACCAGCCCCACATCCTACTAACCATGCTCTATGACAAGTCACTCAAAAGCCAGCCTTAGTTGGTTAGGAGCGCGCGCAAGAGTGTGAGCTCTGAACAATAGGGTCGCCGGTTCGACACCTGGCCCGAGCTGAGCTGCTGCTGAGCTGCCAACAGGTGGCAGGATGGCTCAGCTAAAAAAAAAAAAAAGCCAGCCTTGATGTTCTCATCTGAAAAATGGGCGTTTTAACTAGAAGAGCTCATCTGGCTATGAATTAAATGACACGTTTATGAGAGTACCTGGGGTACAGTAAGCGCTAAAGAAAGGATACTGATCAGCATTGATAAATCATGCCACGGGATGGAAAGGACAGATACTGTTATCTTTATCACATAGCTTCTAATTTCGCAAGTGGGGCTAAGGGACTCTCCTAGAAAGTCACACTATCACACAGGACCAAGACTAGTTCTGAAACCCCCACTCTCCTGATTTATAATCAATATCCTTCCTACTCCACTACTTACACTGCAATTGACTTGTTATTTAGAACTCATCTATAGAGGTGTCCACAGTACAGCAACTACAGTGACTATAAAGAGAATTTGTGGTGACAGCCCGTTATTCAATGTGACAATCTAACTGTGGATCTGCTGGAGCTTATCTGCCCTTGTGCTGGGGACATGGAGGTTTGAGGCTCCGCCCACAGTCATGGTTCTAAATATGATGGGAAGGGAGAGAGTTTGTTTCATTGTCTCGGAAACATTGGGGTAGCTCAGGTGTCCTCTGGGCATGTTGGGAGGGATTCTGGGCCAAGGTGAGGGTATGGAGCCCTGCTGGCGCGTCTGGTCACGGAAAAGCCATGCTCGTTTCTAACACCCCAGCTATGATCTAGAATCATCTAGGACCAGAGCTAGTTCTCGCATCAACACTAAGCGATTGGCTCAAAACTTAGTCTCCTTCACGGATCTTCGATGAAGGAAACTGCATGTTCACCAAGATAGGGTGATGTGAGGACTTTCTTTCCCAAATCACCTCCCCACTAGCCCTCCATTGATCCATACTGCTCCACCCTCAGCCCCTATAATCGGAATTTTGTTTGAACTGTATTTTGAAGGCCAGTCTAGACCGTAAGGCGGTGGCACTCAGTCTTTTGAGGTTCGTGACACACGTTCAAACACCACGGTTTTGGTGGACGACACGTGGGGACGTCTAGGTTCTTTAGGTTGTCTGTTCGCTTCACACAGTGGAATATTACTCGGCCATAAGCAAGGAATGAGATCTCACCACTGGCGACACCATGGATGGATCTACAGGGTATTTGCTAAGTGAAGTCAATCAGACTGAGAAAGACAAACACCATATGATCTCACTTAAATGTAGAATATAAAAAGCAAATTAAATGAGCAAATAAGACAGAAACAAACTCATAGATGCAGGGAACAAACTGATGGTTCCCAGAGGGCAGAGGTGGTGGGGGCTGGGTGAGAAGGGGAAGGGGTTAGGAAGGACAAATTGGTCGTTACGAAACAGTCACAGCGATGCAAAGTACTGTATAGAAAACATAGCCAATAATATTGTAATAACTTTGTATGTGTCAGGTGGGTACTATGCTAATTGGGGGATCCCTTCGTAAGTTATATAAATGTCTAACCACTATGCTGCATGCCTGAGACTAATATAATATCGTATATCAACTTTAACTGAAAAATAAAAATAAACAAAAATTTAAAGCATGTTTCAGGATGTAAAAATACCCCAGTTGCTGCGCTCTTCACTTTAACACACGCGTGCTCCACATAGCACGTCTTAAATGTTCATGAAACAAAGACAGCCCACGTTCTCACGTCGCGATACATGTTTTTGGCATCGGCTCGCGTTTACGTCGTACGCGCCTGCCCCACACCCTTTCTCACGGCCGCTCAGCCCAGCCTCCCGCTGACAGACGTCACGGTGACACGGCAGCGACCCTGGCAGTGTGCGCTGTAAGAGTTTAGAGCTCCTGCCCACGACGCGGGGCAGGGGCCGTGTCTTTTTCAGCGTTCCCTGTCTCGTCAGCTTTCTCCTCCCTCCCCTTATCTTCCTTCTGACTTGATGGTGAGCAGGGAGGCAAACGAGAGATGTGCTGGAATGAGGAGCTAAAATCCTATCCCTTCTCGGTGGAGCGTCTGCCTTTGCAGCCCTCACCGAGCGGGAGACGGAGCTGGAGTCAGTGTTGGTGGGAACTGTGGAGGATGCAGAATGGGCAGAAACGGGAGGGCAGGAGGGCGGACGGGCTGCGGGAGCCAGGCCTCTGCTTCACGCTCTTGCAGGAGCAGCCCTGATGCCCTGAACCCCTGGTCTCCTCCAGGAACGGGGCGTGCCTTGGGGCTCTCCAAGGGACCCTGAAGTAGCACCCTGGCAGGGGACCCTCCTCACGTATTGGGGGACAAAGAGCCTGTTTTGTCGTGAAGAACCACAACCTTCAGCAACCTGGCTGGGCAGACAGCACTCCGTCAGGAACTGGAGCCAGGATTTTATTTATTAAAGCTACACGGTCCCCGATCTCTGTTTTGTTTGGAAGGGGACTTGCTGACACCCAAACAGCCATTCAGTAAACAGATATTAAGAGCCCTCTGTGTCCTGGGTACTGCAGACAAGGTTTCTGCCACTTGCAGGGAGCAGGCTTCTAGTTGTTGGAGCAGACACAGGTATATATAAATATTTAATTTGGCAGGTGATCATAAATGCAATCAATCAATCAACCAGTCAGTCAGCCAAGGTAAACATCCAGCGTGCCACTGTCCAACAGAACTTCCTGAGACGATGGGACTGTCCTGTCATCTGCCCTGTTCAGCATGGTGACCACTAGCCCGTAGGTGAACGCAGCCATCTATGAGATCAGCTACGTTGGGGACATCCCCACCATGGACATCGGTAACTGCTACCAATCAGGACTTTGTGCCCGTTAGAGAGCCAGTTGTTAAACATTTGTCTGCACACGACTGTACGTGCGGCCACTGAGCCCTCGAAATGTACCCAGTGCAATCGAAGGGCTGTGTCTTAAACTTTATTTAATTTTAACCCGTTTTAATGTAACCAGGCATGTGTGGCTACTGGTTATGTTACTGACCGCACAGGTCTAGACACTGAGGCCACTGAATCTATTTGAGACAGCGTGGTCAGACAAGAGTTGTCTAAAAAAGTGAGATCTTAATGAGAGGAAGGGTTGAGCTACCTGAGGAAGAGCATCCCGGCAGTGTGTGCAAAGGCACTGGGGTAGAAACAGCCCTGGCCTATTCAAAACATGGCCAAAGTGCTGCTGCAGCTGGCACAGAGTGACCTGGACAGAGAGCCGTGGGAGATGGGGGATGGGGTTGGACTCTTGTGAGCGGTTCACACAGGGTCTGGCTGGCTATGCAAAGGACTCGAGGTTTGCTTGTCTGAGTGACATGAGAAAATGCTGGAGAATTTTGAGCAGAGGTGTAACATGATCAGACTTAATGCTTTAAAAGAATCATTTCCAGGGCCGGCTGAGTGGCGTGTTGGTTAGGAGTTGGCTTGGGATGCCAGCTCTGAGCAATAGGGCCCCTGGTTTGGATCCCACATAAGGGCCAATGACGCTGCGCCCTCTACAGCTAAGATGGTGAACAACAGTTCGACCTGGAGCTGGGCTGCTGTGAGTCGCCGGCGACGGCGTAGGCTGCAGTGGGGCTGGGCAGCAGCTGGCGTGAGCTTTTGTGAGCTGCCGTGAGCCGCCATGAGTGGCCATCCAATGGCCGGGGAGGACTGCTTCACCGGGAAGAGTGCAATGATAATACCAACATGGGCCAGTGAAGCGACGTCCTCCACAACTAGACTGAAGAACAAAAGGACAGCAACTTGTCTGTTCCCCTTCCCCGATTCCCCAACGCTGTTCCCCTCCCCCAATTCCCCAATAAAATCTTAAAAAAAAGAATCACTTCTGCTACTGTGTTGTGGACAGATTACAAGGAGCAAGGAGTGAGGGTGTGGCGTGGAGGAAGGCCAGTTCAAAGACTATTTCTGCTTTTTTCAAAGCAGCCAAGAACTGGACTAATCCAGGTATCCATCAACAGGTGGATGGATAAATACACTGTGGTATGTCCACGCAGCGGAATAGGACTCAGCCAGGAAAAGGCACGATGCACGGAAACCGCAACAACACACACGCCCTCAGCATTGTGCAGGGTGAAAGCTCCCACAGGTATAAAATCTAGAACAGGCAGAGCTGACCCACGGGGATAGGAACCACAAGCATTCCGGTGACTTCTGCAAGGAGGGGGTGACTAAAAAACAGGGGAGACCTGTCTAGGGTGACGGGAAAGCTCTGTGTCTTGATTAGTAGTTGTCCAAACTGATGAAACAGGGCCCTTAAGATCTATGCATCTCACCGTTCAGTGACTGCACCTGTTTTGTTAAAGGCTATTGCAAATCCGGAGAAGAGGTAAAGTAGGCCATTCTTGGGTAGTTGATGTAAAGTTGCTAAGAAGTGGTTAGATTCTGGTCTAATTCTCCACCTGAGAGCCAGGATACCACAGTGAAGGAGACCAGAAAAGGGAGTGAAACAAATCCTGTTGTAAGGGGGATCTGCGGGGCTCATGAGAACAGGGAGAGGCGAAAAGGATGCCAGCGCCACTGAGCTCCACAGACCCGAGTACCAGCTCCACGCTGGACGCACTGTCACTGCAGGAAACGGAGGAACCAGGCATTGAGTCCCAGCTCTGGGCACAAGCCACCAGCCCAGAAGTTGCCCTATTCCCGGTCACCTGCCTTTCCAGAGTGTCCCAATGTTGGCTTCTTCACTGCCGCTGTCACGGGGGTCAGGCAGGGAGTTCCTCGACGAGACATTCAGCGTTGGGAATGTAATGACTCATTGGCACTCTTCCTTTCTTGGATTTCACACGAGTAGCAGCACGAAAAGTGCTGAATTGTGTGCGTGCACGCACACACGTGTATGCAAAGAGTCTAAAAATACATTCTCAAGACTCTGCAATTATTCCGGCAGGTGCTGTACCTTCCCCACAAAGCCTAGGCTCACACGACGTTGACAACGAGATAGAAGGGGAGCCAGCGCTGCCCAGGCGCTGAGGGGCCCTCCCTGTCGCATTCTCCCTTCCTACAGTGTAATTTAGTTGTCACTGTGTCTTCAAGGATGGCAAGAATATAGAGGCAAGGGAGAAATAAAGAAGGAACGCGTTGTCAAGGAGACACAGTACTTCCAGGAGGAGTAGGTCTTTTCAAAGTCCAACTGACCCACAGTATCTACGAGGCAGAAGTTTGGAAAATCCACTCGGGTAAATGTCTGAGGGGGAGGGATAGCTTGTTTGCGGGGAGGGACACCTCTGCCTCTTCGCTTGTAGATACACGTCGGGTCAATTTCCACCCAATTTATTTTCATTCTCAGTGTTCAGTTTTGTGCGTTCCCGTAATTACTTTCCTTATGCGGGAGAAATATTAGATTTCCGAGATTCTTGCCTGACTCAGTATGGAAGAGCCCGTCTTGGAAATGTGAAGACAGGAATGCCCAGATAACACTGTCACTTCTCAAAGTCAGGCGGTTTCACCCAGGGTTCCAGGCCCAGGTGACCATGTTCTTCAAAATAGCAATGCTTTGATACAAGACCGCAGAATGTGTCAGCAGAGGTGTTTGCAGATGCCTCGCCACCCAGCCAGTCTGTTGCTATTCTAGATCTAGAAGGGACAGCTGGGTGGGCAGCGCTTTTTGACCACGTCTCCATGAATGACCCTGTTGCCCCATTTCTAAAATGAAATCAACCCCGCACCGTGTCAATCTCTGTCTTTGAAATATGAAGAGAAATCTCCGCGTATCCAGGGAGAGGCCATTTTTTTTTTGACTTGACATCTGAGTCTAACCTTGAAGTGTTAAGTGCTATAAATATGATGTACAGCTGCAGAAAAAGGAAAAGTGGATGGAAATCAGAATGAGACGCAGGTGGGAAGGGAGCTTAACTTCTCCCCCTTCCCTCGGCGCAGTATCGGGGTTCCCCATGATGGTGGGAAGGGAGGGTCAATGGTATCGGAACCCAAAACCCTTCGGTGTCATCTTGTTACGAGCCAGGGGACGCATGCTGTCTTAGAGCAGGTTTCTCAGCCTGGGTACTACTGACATTTGGGGGTGGCTAAGGTTTTGCTGCAGGGGGGCTTCCCTGTGAATTGTAGGACCTCAGCAGCATCTCTTTCTATTGTGACAACCAAAAATGTCTCCAGACATTTGAAAATTATCCTGGGGGGAGGCAAACTTGCCCACCATTAAGAACCAGTATCTAAGAATTAGAAGGTGGCCTCAGTACAACCTCATAAAGCTTGCGGGGGGGGGGCTTCTCCACGATCCTCTTCAGATGGGCAATGGGCTCTGCTCGAACTCTGTGAAGTTTATTTTAGGGGAAAGGCCCTTTTTGGGGCGTTTACCTCTAGCTACTTAAAAGGTCTTTAATTGAACTGAACTCTCTCTCTCTCTCTCTCTCTCTCTCTCTCTCTCTCTCTCTCTCTCTCTCTCTCTCTCTCTCTCTCTCTCTCTCTCTCTCTCTCTCTCCTTGGCTTGGCCAAGGGAACTACGTGGGACCAGCGATGATGTCACTCAAGGCTGCTGGCAATCAAACTAATCAACCAGCTCTCAGAAGCGTGGAAAAAACAAAGACCTGCTTCGCAGCGTTTGTTAATTTCTGTGGCGTCAATATTTCCGGCATAGCTGAGTTCACAGGGAGAGTTCTGAACCAGAGTTGGGAGGAGATCTGAAAAATCTCAAGATAATAGTAGATAAAGAAACGCGCGTTGTATAATTGCTGGGAAGTGATGACTTTTGATTACTTGCGGCCTTTGCTCCTGACATAGCTTATTTAATTGTACGTCTATCTAACTGACTCCACCATGGCTCACGCAACTCCTGAACATTCACGCTGGGTCTGCCGAGCCACAGCAGGTCAGCCCTCGGAACCACAGAAACGTCTTGAACAAATATCCTCAGATTGCTCAGTACAGGCCAGGCTGTGCTCTAAACGCTTCATCCCAGAGGTCGCAGCAACAGCATGTTACAAGCTGGGAGAGTGAGGCACCTGTCCACATTCACACAAGTAGTAAGCGGTGCATCGCCAACACATGCCCAGGACACGCACCTGGGACACGGGCCCGGGACATGCACCAGGGACACACCTGGGACACGCACCTGGGACATGCGCCTGTGACGCACACGTGGTGAGTCCCCGGGGACTATGATGGGCAGAATGCGTCCTGGAGCCGCTTCGATGCACAGAGGACTCCGCGAGCCCTGGCACGGCTCTTACCTCCCGGTGCAAGCCATTCTTTATTTCATCCTTTGCTCTGCCCCTAGGTCCTACTCACAAGGTCATCCACCCACCCACCTACGGAGACCTGTCTATGCTGAGCTCCAGCTCTGTGCAAGGCTCTGGGCTGGGCAGTGAGGAAACCCCTCCATTCCGTCTTCAGGATGCCAGAGGAGGCCACTGTGGTCACTTGGGGCTCTCGGCTTCTCCAAGTGTGAATCCAGGGTGCTGAGAGGACGGAGCTTGACCTTGAAGAAGCAACAGGTAAGGAAAAGTCTTCAGGTGTGGCCAACGCCCCGCATGCTCAGGGCTCTGGGAAGGCTTTTCACACCTGTGCAGGACTGCTGTGGTCTGAGGTCCCTCTTCCCATGAGTCCCCCACAGGGACTCTGACAGGTGGAGCAGAGCATCCTAAGTGACCCAGCCGGGAAGCCGCAGTTCAGACCACCAGGCCCTCCTCCGCTCTCTCGGGGACACCCATGCGGAGCTGTGTGGTTCCACAGTTGACACGGATGCCACGCTGAAGGCTTGAAGTGTCCCTGGCTGAGGACGCAGGAAAGGGTTCTGAGGTGGCATTTGCGCTCTGCCACTCAACTGTGTGGCCTGGGGCCATGAGCTGCACATCTCCATGCCTCAGTTTCCCCAAACGAAGAGTGTTAAAGTGACAGGGAGAGTCTGGCGGATGGTGCTGGAGCTGCCCTCAGCTCAGACCGGGGGACACGGGAACCTCCAGAGCCAGACCGCTGGCCAACGGCCAGGCCCCACCGCGTACCTTTGTGCAGCCTCGGATAAGCTTCAGAACCTGCCGGGTTTCCTCATCTGATGCAAGTCATTAGAGTGTTGAGAGGATGAAATGGCCTAACACACGCTAGTGTCCGAGTCACAGCTGTCACTTGTGAGCCCTGTGTGTTACCTGATACTGATGTTATTAGCATCGTTACTATTATTTTAATAATTATTACCACGGTACACACCTCCTCTCACCCCAGCAATGATACAGCAAAGCATCTGGGCATCCCATAAAAGCTGAACTGACCACACACCAGCGGGTATTCCATTAGCAGTTTGCACGCACCCCTTTGTCAGGCAGTCAGCTTACATTTATGAAACGCCCACCATTTGCCAGGCCCAGCGCGGGGTGTGGGGAAGTGACACACGACACAGGTTCAAGCCCGGCCCCCTCTGAGTCGACAGGAGGATCCACGCACAGACCCCTTTCCAGGCAGCGGAATCCTTTCTGAGGAATTCCAGCTGAAAGACGGCGCATGCGTTTGAACTGTTCCTGCTCAAACAATTTGAACTGAGCGTGCCAAACGCTCTTCATATTTTCTCAGACAGGCACCTGTGTCCTCAAGCCGGCCTGGATCAGGAAAGGAATGGAGGCCATTCAGGTCCACGTCATATTCTGTGCCCTAACGGATAATATTGGGGGTGCCTGGGGGTCCCCCAAATCCAGCTCTCATTAGGCCCTCAAAGGAGGAGGTATCTTCTGCCTTGAATCCGAGCATCGCAGCAAAGTCTCCAATTGCTCATCCGCCGGGTCTGGTTGTGTTCTGGGTGGGATGCTGTCACTGCTGTACTTCCTGGGAGCTGGCCAACGCGTCTGATGTAAGTCTGGTAACCATTTCGGGTTTCCAATACGAGTGTCCATGCTTATCACAGTCTGCTCCAGCTTACAGGCTATAGAGAAGGAATATAGACCGAGCTGGGAAAGTCCACGCAAACGATCACAGACACACATGGGTATCAAACGGGCTGCGGTCTACCGTCCGCAGAGGCCAGCAGGAAGGCCAGGAAGGAGATTTTGTTCACACTCTTTCCGAACAGGGGTTATGCAGGCAGGGTTTTGCTCACCGCTGAAGGAAGCATTTTTATGTGTGAGGCCCTGTTGTAAGCGCTTCATAGGTTCTTTTTTTTCCTCACGATATTCACATGGGAAGGATGTGGGTATTACCATCACTATCATTCCCATTCTACAGAAGGGGAAACTGAGGCACAGTGGGGTTGAGAAGCTCGCTCAAGGTCACACTGCAAGCGAGTAGCGGAGCTGGGGCTTGTCCCAGCACGTCTGGTCCTGCCTTTGTGTTATCAGCCAGGGGTCGGCTAACATTAACGGCAAAGGGCCACATAGTAAACATTTGGAGTTTCTCAGGCCATACGACCTGTGTCGCTTGCTGATTCTGTGCCCAAGTGTGCAGGCAGCCGCAGCCAATACGCAACAAATGAGCTTGGCTGCGTTCCAATAAAACTTTATTTGCAGACACTGAAATTTGAATTTGATGCAATTTTCACTTGTCATCAAACATTTTCTTCTTTCAGTTTGTTTTCAATCCCTTAGAAACGGAATCACCATTCTTCGCTGTACAAACACAGGTGATGGGCCAGAGCTGGCCGGGGGCCACAGCCTGCCAGGCACGACCCTGAGCCAATCTGCTATGCTACCTGTTGCTAGACCCTGAGTGATCAGGGCTTCCTCTGCGACACTGTGACAGGCCAGCCTTTATGTGATCTTGCTTAGAGTTTTATTGTGAAAATTCCCACGTGCGCACACACGTGCTGAGAACAGCAGACTCCACCCGCAGTGCCCCCACCCCCAGCTATGATGGCCATGGCTGCACCAGCTCTTCACACACGCTGGGCATGCGGTGTAGACATGTGTAGGTGCATCAGTACGTTGGAGTCTTTGCTGAGTCCAACGGGTGCGCAGATAACTTACAAGGCTCATTTGTCCTTGCCTGAACACTGCCATTTAGAGGGACAAATTGTATCAGCATTGGAAGGCTGGGGCATTCCCTCACGACCCTGTGGTCAGCTACAGGATGGCAACGGGTCACTCTGAAGAGCAAAGTGGGTAAGTGCTTTGGACGTCAAGTCAAAAGCAGAAAATGGGTGGGAACTGAACACTCCCCCATCCACCGTGGGATAAAAGAGCCGCCGAGGGTAAGACACCTATCAACAATATTCCGGCGTGCTCTCTGGGCCCACACATGCGGGTAGAATCCCTCCTAGATGGGGGTCGGCTGACTCTGCCTCCCTGGCCTCCTGGAGTGAAAAGGGGAGGAAGTGAGCCTTTGCTCATTTGCCACGCGATTTATTTTTTTCTTTAAGAACCGTAAGTATTCAGAGATGAAGAGGGAAAAAAAAAAAACCCCAAACAGTGTTTTTCAGTAAACAGATGAAGGCTCCATGGAGGGTGGAAACGCAGCAGCCGTAATCACCACAGATGAGCGTCCGTTAAGCGTCGATCTGCACGTGGCATGGTGGGGCTTTCAGGGAAACGGTGCATCGACCTACTTTTGTCCAGCAGAGATGCTTCACCTGCTTGGGTTTCGGTAGGGTCTGCAAAGGCTGATGACTTTGAAAAGAACTACACACGCCAAGAGACTCCTGCTTGTAGGGCTGGGAGCAGCCGGAGGACCTACTAAGAAAGGGCTTCAGTTAGTCCTGGTGTGCCACCGTCTCCTCTCTGCATAAAACTATCCTGCTGCTGGCAACATACAGTCACATCTCAGTTTCCACCGCGGCGTGACCGAGACCAACCTCCATTCTAGAGAGCATTCTTGCTGTCACTCAGCAGGACCATGTACCTAGCATTCGTTGCAGGGGTTCTTTGTCCCTTCCTGTAGCCCTGACATGTGGCTGGCAGCCCCTCCCACAGAGAGGAGGGGTGGCGTCTTTGGCTCTCCTTATTTCTGAGTTCAGCCTGACTTACTGTAACTAATAGAACAAGGTGAACCTGACGGCGTACTGGGTCCCAGCTGTGGCCTCAACAAGCCGTGGATGCTTCTGCTTGCTTGGCTGTGCTCTGCTAGTGACAGGACAGGGACATTCCCGAGCTAGCGTGCTGGCCCAGGAGGCAGCTGAGAGAATGACAAGGCAGGTTGCGTTTGCCCAGCTGATGAGTGAGTGAGGCCAGCCAGGATCAGCAGTGAGAGCAGCAAAATGCCCAGCCTGGGCAACCTCCAAAATAGAGAGAAAAAAACAAATGAATGTTGTTTTAAGCCACTGAGTTTTCTTTGTTTTATTTTTGGGGGGAGGTGGTTTGTTACACAGCAGTAGCTAGCTGATACACCGACTGACTTTAAACTTAAGCAGACCGTAAGCAGGAAACTAATTTTGCTGGAGTAAGTAACTATGATATGTGAGGGTTTATTTTACGTACAGGTTTGGATGATGGCTATTTATGTGGACAATTGAGACTCACTGTCCTACAGATTATGGGAAGTATAATAAAATCCCTTACTTAGGGGTTATAGTTGGCCAATATAAATATCAAACGTTTCTCAACTCTGGCTGCACAGCACATGTATCTGAAGATCCGTCGTCTGGGCCCCACTCCCACAGCTCAGGAATCCACTGGTCTTGGGAGGCACTCAAGATAAGGCCCCCTAAGCGACTGTGCAGTGCAGCTAAGGCTGAGACGCACTGGGCGACCTGGTGCTAAGATCGAAAGAGGTAAAGCGTGATGGAGACTTTCAGCAAACTCCGTGGGTCTTCTCCCTAACGCTGAATATATTTATTTCACAGTTGCCAGCAACATCAGATCAGACAGGAGGCTTTTCCCTGCACGGTTTTATGATGTACACAGAAAACCTTCTGTTTCCAGGCTGGAGGCAGCGGCACCGTGCGTGAGGAACGTTCATTTCTTCATCTTTTTCTCTCCCGTGCGTTCAAGTCTCCCAGCGTCATCCCACCCCTTTCGGTGGCTCTGCTTTCATTCTGCACGGGAGGTGAGGCCATCTCCCCAACTGCTCGCTCTGTGCTGCCATGTGCGCTCTATAGCCCTTTCCCAAAATACCCTGTCTCGGGCATGCTCGATCCACATCTGCGGGCAGACACGAGACTTCTCTGTTTCAGTTCCAAGTGAACGAACCCACTGAGAGCCCTTCTGGGTGGCCCTCTGCCCGTCACAAGTAACTCAGCGTGAACACGGGGCTCATCGGAGACCCGTGTGAAAGGTGAGTCTGCTCTTTGCTGGCTGCTGGGAGGATGCAGGCGGTCAGCGGCTAGCTCGCGCCCCGTGGTCCAGATGGGGCTTGATTTATCGCCTAGGTAACGTCATAGAGCCCCAGCCAGTCATTGGTAGGCAGACGTTTCTGCAGCCTCCTGAGCCGAGTGGAGCACGTGGGAGTGAGCAGGGACAGAGAGCCACCTACCTCCCCACAGGTCACCTGCCAGCTCGAGGACCCTGGGCGGGCAGTGCATCAGTTTGCCCACCTGTAGAATGGGGTGACACAGGACGCACGTCAGCTGGGGAATTCTGGGAGGTTTCAGTGACATTACATGGGTGACCTGTGAGTTGGCCTTCTCACTGTATTCCTGCCACGTGGGCTCAAGAAATGCTACGTGTAAAATAAATAACTAAAAGGACTGCAGAAACGTAAATGAGATGAGATTTGACTGCAATATCGGCCTTTTTGTATCTCTAAATTTTGTCCCCTGCTGGATAAAGTGGTCCGCAGGATGCTTATAAGCCTGAATCATTTTTTTTTTAAGATTTTTATTGGGTAATTGGGGAGATGGGAACAGTGCTGGGGAATTGGGGGAAGGGGAACAGACAAGTTGCTGTCGTTTTTTGTTCTTCAATCTAGTTGTGGAGGACGCTGCTTCACTGGCCCAAGTTGGCACCATCACTGCGCTCTTCCCAGGCGAGGCAGATCAGTCGCCGGCTTCTGGACGGCCGCTCACTGCGGCTGCTGGCCGCTCACGCTGGCTGCTGGCTACATACGGTAGCCCATGGCAACCCACTGCAGCAGGGGCTGCAGCCTATGCCGTCGCCAGCAACTCACAGCAGCCCAGCTCCAGGTTGAGCTGTTGTTCAGCATCTTAGCTGTGGAGGGCAGTGTCACTGGCCCTCATATGTGGGATCCGAACCGGGGCCCTCTGGCATCCCAAGCGAGTTCTTAACCATCGCGCCACTCGGCCGGCCCTGAATCATTTTTTTTTATGAGATAAAATTCACACGCCATTTAACTCACCTTTTTAAAGTCTATTCAGCGTGCATGCCTATATTCATGGATTGCACACCCCTCACCACGTCTCATTCCTGAACTCCTCATCAACCCAAAAGCAGCGCAGGTCCATTAGCTGTCTCTCCCCTTCCCTTCTCTACCCAGCTCCTACAACCACGGGCCCACCTTCTGTTTCTGTGGGTTTGACTATTCTGGACATTTTGTTTTATAAATGGGATGTTGTATAAACAGAATGAAAATAAATACACTACGTGGCCTTTTGTGTCCATGCCTGAGTCATTTTTATTAAAAAAAAAAAAAAAAGGCAAGTAACTTCCTGGATGTCCGAGGAATGGTACCTGGGATAAATGGGGGCTGTTGTTTGCACCACCCGTGGACTCCTGGCTATGTTAGCTTTTTCCACCTGCTGGCAATGGGCCTTGTGGGGCTGACACCCTGCCATGCTCGGTCCCCCAGCTTCTCTGCAGAATTGCTCCCACATCCTCGCCCCCTCCCTCACCCCTGCTCCCTTTCATGTAGCCCCTCTGCTGCTCTCCTGCACCCTGACACAGAAGTCCCTGGGAGAACCTCTCCAAACACACAGCACTGTCTAACAAGCACCACACACCGAAAGCCTGAGACACACACGATCCCCATTGTTTAAACCAAGCTGCTGCTTTTAAGGAAAGAGCAGGCTGTTTCAAAGAGTTACTGTTTTTCACCTGTTTGTGTAGCGTGCTACTGTGAAGTTTGCAACGGGCCACTTCTCAAAGGAGAGACACAGTCATAATTCCGGGATTGATAACAAAAGTACGGGACGGCATGGAGTGTCACAAACGGGCTGCCATGTAATTTCTCCTCCCGGGATGTCAGAATTTTCTCCACTTCGATGAGCGTTGTAATCACTGTGACAAATACCAAAATATTACCTCTGTGCCTGTAATCTTACTTAAGAAAATGTGTCTGAATCTAAGGAGGCGGCTTGTTCTGCTGCTTTGCTGCAAAACGAGTTGCATCTGCATTGAACGCGCGCCACCTGGCAGGGGGTGGAGCTGTTTATGGGCCAAAGACCTCCTCTGGGTGACGCTTTTCTGGAGCATTATAGTGTGAGCTAAAGTCAGCGAGGCCTCTCAGCAACAGATTAGGGAGCTGGAGGTATATCCAGGGACACAAGCCCCCAGCAAATTATGGGCCCAGAATGCTTGTGAATTCCCTCCTATAGAAAACCCACTAGCCCCGTGGTTCTCGAAGGGGGTTCCCTGGACCCTGGGAACATCTTAAAAATGTAAATTCCCAGGGCCCACCCTAGATTTGCCAGGTCAGATACTCTGGGGTGGGACCCAGTAATCTATGTTTTAACCTTAGGCAGGGTAAGCCCTTAGGAGCTGCCGAGGCCACTCACATTTAAGAACCACTGTTCTACAGCTTCAGGACAGAATCATCCACCAAAGAAACAGTGGAACGGGTCTGAGGTGTCCCTCAAGCAGGCTGTTATCACCAGCATCAGAAATTTTCAAGATGACATGGTCTGTAGCGGGCTGAGTGGTGACCCTCCAAAAGATAAGCCCACATCTTGGAAACTGCGACTGTGACCTTGTTCAGGAAAAGAGTCCGTGCAGACGCAGTTAATAAGGATCTCAAGATGAGACCATCCTGGCTTACCCAGGTGGGCCCCACATCCTTCAACAAGTGTCCTGACACAGAGGAGAGACAGGAGAAGCTGCTGAAGGCTGAGCCAGGGGCTGAGTGACGCAGCCAGAAGCCATGGAGCTCCGGGAGCCTCTTGACTCTGCAACGGGCAGGGATCGGTCCTCTCCCGGAGCCTCTAGAAGGAACCAGCCCTGCCGAGGCCTTGATTTCAGGGCTCTAGCCCCCAGAACTGTTGGGAGAGCGTACATTTCTTTCGTTTGAAGCCAACGTGTTCAGGGTAATTTGTTACCACGGGCCTAGGAAACCTACACATGGCCTGACCTGTATCATGTAGACTCCTGGTCACATGACACTCAAGTATGGCTGCACCCTAAGGTGCTGCTTTATAACTAAAGGACGCAAGACTAGAAAAATTATTCTTAAGGTCAGACATCCAAAGGAGCTTGGCAATCTGCTCCTAGATGAGCCAGGGAGGCTATAGAATGAATGTCTGCATCCCCGTCCCCCCCGCGCCCTCCAGATTCATAGGCTGAAATCCTGACCCCCAAGGTGATGGTGTTAGGACGTTGGGCTCTGGGGAGGTAATGAGGTCATGAGGCTGGAGCCCCCATGATGGGATGAGGGCCCTAATAAAAGAGGCCCGGAGAGCCCCCTGGCCCCTTCTACCATGTGAGGACACAGCGAGAAGATGCTCTTTACGAACCAGGATGCGGGCTCTCACCGGACACTGAAACTGCCCATGCTGTGATCCCGGCTTCGAGAACCGTGAGAAAGAAATGTGTGGTGTGTAAGCCACCCAGTCTGTGGTACCCTGTCCTCACAAGCCCAAACGGACTAAGACAAAGGCCAAAGCTGACCTTTCGATGCTGCTGGTCCAGTTCCCCATCCAAGTGTCAGCCACTGGCTTGCTTAATTCCAAAATGGATGCCACGTCTGCTTGAAATTCACAGCAGGGCTGCAACACTAATCATGGACTCAGGGAAAGTGACATACAGAGGACCTGCCTGGCATCATCAGAGCCCCGGTCAGCTGCTCAGCTGCACCGAAGTTCCCAGCCCAGATGTGGGGCCTCTCCCAAGCTGCACAATGTTACTACGTGTTTGATAGAAGGTGGGAGAAACCCGGACCTACAGCCCCCCCTCAGAGTCCCTACGCATCACGGCCTGCTAAGGCTCCGAGGGGTCCAGGAATCGCAAACCCCCGTTCCCTCTGATTAACCTAGTATTTCCCAAACTTGTGTGGCCGCGGGTCCTTTCTGCTCAAGGAGTGCTTGAGTCTCACACAGCACGCGTGTTACCAGGGACGGTGGGGCGATGAGGCTGCTTATGCATAACCTGCGGAACAGGAAGAGAGGTGCGGGGGCTACCAGAGGCTGGTTTTCGTCTCACGGTCCCCCGTCGTCCCAAATGCCCACGTGGACACCAGCGTCTCCATCGGCCCAGAAGCTTGTCACACGCAGAGTACCCCTTTCCTCCTGGACAGTCCACATCAAGAGGCCATGGACACCCCAGCCTCTCCCTCCCCAGGCGACTCGTGTGCAAATCCCTCGGGCAATACCAGGGCTGGTGGAGAGCGACGGTTTCGTCAGCGTCACCTCAAACACCCCGGCCTGTGGTTCTGCAGCGCGGGCTGATTTTTCAGGGCCCTCAGGATGCTGCTATCCACGCCTGGCCAAACGCGTCCCTCTTTCCTCATCGAGTGACGCTGGACACTTGACCTCAGACCGTCCTCCCTGACCTGAGCTTGTATTTTATGTACGTTATTTGACGAACAGAGAGCTTGCCTCAGGCCAGACATCATCTAAGCATTTTGAGATCAATTTATTCAGCGTTATCACAGCCCTGTCCCGCAAGGATTAGCATCGTTCCTGTTTTCCAGCGGAGAAAATCAAGGCACAGAGAGGTCAAGTAGCTCGCCCAGGCTCACACAGCCAGGAAGTGATGAAGTCAGGATTACATCCCAGGCCGTCTGGCCCCAGGACCTGTGCACGCTGGGCCGCGGCTCTTCTCCTGAAAGCCTTCCTCCCATTTTAAATCTGTCTAGAAAAGATAACTTTTAAAACCCTTATCTTGCGTGGCTTTATCTCTTCTCCACAGCTAAGCCCAGAGTCCGGAGCAGGGCTTGGCAAGCCCGTCCCATTTTGTACAGAAGACAGAAGACCATGATTCAGATCACGGCCAGAATTAATCCCGGGAGTGACAACCGGGGACAGTCTGTACTTCCAACTCCCCAGCTTCCTGCCGCAATACCTTGGCTAAGGGACCAAACACGCAAAATACAACATGGACGGAAATAAGGGTGTAAAGCAGGGCTCCTCAGCAGAGGGCGATCTGCCCCCCACGCCCCACCCCACCCCGCCCCAGGAACTCTGGGGTTTAGTGGGTGGAGGCCAGTGATGCTGCTGACACCCTGCAGTGCCCAGGACAGCCCCCATCCACCCCCACAAAGAGAGACCCCGTTCAGCACGTCCGTGGTGCCATGCTGAGGACGCCTGGTTCAAAGACGCTGGCAACCTAGTGTTACAGGAAAATAGGAGTGCGGAAGGCATGTACAATTCAAGGCAGGGGTTGACAAACCATGGCCCCTGGACCCAACCCAGCCTGCTGATTAGTTTTGTAAATAGAGTTTCGTGAGCGCATAGCGCCCTCATTTGTTTATGTATCGTCTACGGCTGCTTTTGCAAAGAAACACGTATTTACCGCTTGGCCCTTTCGAGTCTGTCCAGCTGAGTAAAGGGGCCCATCTTGAACGCGTTCCTCCTGCATGGCAAATTCAACTTAACCGAGTCTGGTTGCTCCCTGTGTGCCCGGTGGGGTGTGGCTCACGGTACCCACAGGCTCGGGTCGGTACCTGCTGGCTCCTCGGTGTGTGCGTGATGGATGCGTGCTCGCTGCAGGGGTTGCATTACTAACTGTATCACACCCTACGTTCTCTCTTGTGCTGCCCCGTGCATTCTCCTTCCAAAGTAGCAACTGCTGGAAAACCAGGCTCAGCAAGACCAGGAGGTACCCGGGAAGCCAGTGATTAACAAGCCACGAGGGCATCCTTTAGAAGGGTGACCCATCAGGCGGGGTGTGGCTGGTCCCAGAAGTACAGGGAATTCAGAGAGGGCGACAAACACTGCATCTCTGCCTAGAGTTCCCATCAAAACCAGGACAGGGCGGGGACTCAGAGGGCCGCTCTCCGCCCTGGTGGGTGACCCTCCCCCTCCTCGTCACCTGGCAAAAATAAAATGAATGGCCACCAGCCAACCTGGCATCCTGCCCGAGCATACGCCACTCGAGCGCCTCAGAAACCGGCCCACTTAGAACACAAAAATGTCCAAATCGGTGTTTTTCAAACAGAGGTGGCAAGCCATTCTGGGCTTGAAATCAGTTTAGTGGGTGTCAAGTAGCTTTTATAGGTAATGGAGGCAACTGGACAAAAGAATATCAGTTTGTCGCACAGCGCGACCGCAAGTGCTGTATTGTGCAAGCTTGTTTCATATGTAAATATACACATATATGTGTGTATGTACATTCACACACCAATACAGGTGTTATAGAATATGTTACATAATATTGTTTGTTTGCACACTCACACTTGTGCGTGTGCTCTAAGTCGCAATGTAAACTGTGTTTCCGTGTGTAATAAAAAATGGCTGAGTCAGCAATTCCTTTTGGGTCCCCTAAGATCTAACATTGCCTACAGGGCCAGGCTGAATCCTTTGTGATCTCAGAAACCAAAGCATTGGAGGGCAAGAAACAACACGAGGAAAAATAAAGTCTGTTTTCCACACTTGGTCTTTTCAGTACTTTCATGCTTTTTGTTGGAGCCCGGAGTCATATTCTGTGATTTAATATTTTAACTGACTTTTATCAGTTTTATCCTAAATGATCACATGTATGCAAGCACAGAGTTTTCCGTGATAGTTTTCTCTCCCTAATACACACACAGCTGAATACGTCGTTACACACACAGAAGTGTTTATAGCCCACCTGAAACTGGTGGCATATCTAGTACGCTTGGGGAAATCTTGACTTTGCCCAACGTTCCTCACTGATTTTTCCCATGACAGTCAGAGAGTCCTTTTAAAATGCAAGCTGGAGCCCTCCCTACCCAGCGGCTCCCCAGGGCTCTTGCGAGAAGGTCCAAGGCCCACCCACTGCCCTCCTGCCTCACTGGGGTCCCTCACCTGGGGCCGCTCACTCGCCACCCTCCTTGTCACCCCCACGGGTGGTCCTTCTGTCAGGACCGCTCTCTCTCTGCACACCTTCAGCCTGCTCACCTGATAGGTGTGCCAACACCTACTCAACCTCACTGACAAGCATCGTCACATCCTCATCAGACACTTCCCTACCTGTCTCTGACCTGCTGCACAGCCAGACTCCACCCCATCGCTGCCCAAGCAACACCTTGTCCATTCCCCTTTGCACGCGTGATCGCAGTTGGCCTTCGCGTTCTTGTGTGACCATCAGACTGACATGCCTCACCTCCATCAGCGTGTAAGTATCAGGAGGACAGAGGCCAGCACACGTCACGCGGGTTCAATGAATGGATGGAGAGATGGATGGACAGATGCACGAGCGTTTGTGCAGATGGAGGACTCGGGGGCTGGGGTGAGCAGAGGGCTGTCCCCAGTGCAGCCAATCAGGGGCCTCCTATCCTGCTCTCTCCCACACCTCACATTTCTCTGCAGAAACCTAAAGAACCACTCCGCCTAACAACCCAGGGACATTTCGCACGAATGCCAGGCCAGCGTTCGCTCAGGGCCCCAGCCCTGCACCCGACTCCTGCTGCTGAACGGCTCTGAGGCCAGCGTGGGGCACATTTGCTCCAGTTCACAGCACAATAACAACTGAAAAGAAAGGAAAAGAAAACAAAACTTAGCTCCACTGGCTCACCATCGCCCCTAACAATCCGCCTCTGATTAGCCACCTCGTTAAAATATACACCAATTTAATTCAATCACTTAAGCACCAGCCCGAGCCAGCGCGGCCATTATCATCTGAAACCCCATAATGTTCACTCTCTACAAGATATGACAACTCGGCATTTTTATTAAGAATATGAATGTCCTGCTGCTGCCCAATAGAAACACTCAGGCAGCTGCCGTTTCCCACTGTCCCCGCCTGCCCGTGGCATCTTTTGTCAGTTTCCCAAACAAAGCGATGAGGGAAGACACCACCCAAACAATCCCGAGTGTTGAGACGATGGCGGGTATAAATAGCTCACAAGGAGGGTTTTCTTCCCAAATTAGCAATGTGCCCACAGCTTGCTATACACATGCAGCCAACGCCCAGCAGGACGGAATTTCCCATGGCAGCCGGGGCAGAGGACAATGCCACCGTCCCCGGGGGGACAGAAGTCGATGCGAACAAAACCAACTCCATCTCTGCGCCTGGATTAAGTGTCACGCTGAGTCCAGCCTCCCTGCCCTTAGCAAGCACATCAGAGTCCCCTAGTTGAGGATTACCTGTGTTCCTTCAAACGCAGCCATAAATATGGGTATTCGCAACAGCCGGAAGGGCATGACAACCGAGAGAAGTGTCAGACTGGGGACGGTATCGATTATGGACAATCCCCTATCCCAGGACCACCAGGAGGCATGCCCCCAGTGCGTGCTGCCTCCTTGTCAATCATCAATACCTGACGTATCCTATAAAAACGTTCCCTAACAGGGGTCTGTTAGCGGAGAACAGCCTGCACTGAACCGCAGGGTCGTCTGATCTGCTCCGACCCAATCTTCCAGTAAGTAAATACCCCCTAAAAATCCCATTGTAGTCTATGAAGTTTCATCTTTCGGTCTGAAGATGCCTTCCCCTTATGGTGGGCATCACCCCCGGACACCCACTCCCACCTCCAGACCTCGGGGGGTCAGCACGTCTCCTGTCCTTCACCTGCAAACCTCCCCTGCATCGTGCTGGAATCCTACTCGCTTTCCAGCTCCCGCTCGGAGTCTCCCCCACCTCCTCAGCCGGGTCACCTGGGAAAACCGACGCCTCTCTCCTCAGCACATGTAGAGCTACGTCTTGCTCTACGTGGGGCTGTGGTCAGGGCCCCCCAGCCTGACCACTGAGCGGGGCCCAGACAGGTGACCTTAAGACGTGTGGCGTCCAGGTGTGGCCTGGAGGGGAGGTCAGGCTCCACTTGGCTGCGGGTGACCCGTATTTCTAAACAATCGGAATTTCCCTAAGTATTCAGAAAGTCAAGTTTCCAAATGAACATTTTACATGCTGGCAACTCGACTGGCGAAATGGAAACTTCACAGAAGCTAAACAAACATGCTCGCAGGTCAAACCGAACCCACGGCCACCATTTGTCTTCCCTCTGTTGTAGGGTTTTGTGTATACGATGGTTCTCTGCAAGGGCAGAGTGGACCCTGGGGTTTGCGGCTCCCAGAGGGAGGGCACCTTGCTCCTTTCAGGTCCCTGTCCTCCCTTCACAGATGACTGGCAGGTCACCATGTCACCTGCGGAACCCCCATAGCCTTTCTGAGCCCTTCTACCTGGAGCCCCACTTCCCTGCCCTGCCCTGACTTTATTTCAAATTCTGCTATTTTATCCATTACGGATTGTTGGCATTACTTTTGATTTTTAAAAACACTGCATTAAAATACTGTCTCGGCTGCCGCGGTTTCAGGAGGCCCCTTAAATTCTGTGTCAAGGCCGGTGCCTCCCTTGCCTCACTGGGCCTGCTCCTGAGACGGGCCCTTCCCTTCCGTATTTACACCCCTCTTCCGTGGACACGCCCTGTCCCCATCACCATTCTCACCGCTGCTGGCTGGACGCCGGCAGCTGCCTGCTTGCACACCAGTTCCTGCAGCAGCGATGGCCGGTAAAGGCTCAGCGTGCACTCAGCGTCAGCTGGGCTTGGCACCTTGACCAGGGCAGGACACGTGGGGCAGAGGGGAGTATCATTTTGGGCTGAGGGACGTTCCGAGCCCTCCCACGATCCCCAAGCACATTCTTATGCCAATGCTCACCCGGGCAGACCTGGGGTCAGGGTATGATGACACAGGAAACCCCACACAGGACTCTGAGCCTCAAGAGGACAGAGGCTTTGCTGGGGTCGCGTTGGCAGGCTCAGCTGCTAACAGGGCTGCACAGCTGGGGAGGCGCGGGGACGAACACCTGTCGCGTGAGTAACTAAATAATCAGTGATCAGGTTGCTCACCTTCTAGGTTTGGAAGTCTCGTGACTGAAGGGCTTGTTTGAATAGAAGATGAAGAAACACACCTGACACTGCGCGGAATGGCCAGATGTGCACGTGACTGCAGAAAGCACCCAGAAGCCAGGGGCAGGGGGTCCCCATGTGCCTACTCTCTCCCTGCCCCCTCTCACCTAGTTCTATCACATCTCTCTGAAAGGTCGCTTCTCGGCTCACTCACCCGCACGTGCACCCTTCCTGGCCGCCCCCAAATGATGCCTGAGGCCCTTGCATCCATGGAACCTTCCGGTTTTGATCTTCCCGGCTGTGTGTTTGCTGTCACTGAATTCTGCTTCCAAATCCCGGGGAGAGACTCTGACTGGCCCAGCCCCAGTCAGCTCACCAGCTCTCATCCAATCAGCTAAGTCCTGGGGGGAAAACATTCCCCCTGAAGTCGTTATTGGGATGTGATGGGCACTGCCCAGTTCCAGGACTGCCTGATGCAGGAGTACTCTCAGGGGCTCCCCGTAACTGAGTAAGTCCGTTTGAGACTTTTCATGATGCTGGGAGACATTTCACCTGACAAGTGGTTACTGACCACCTACTGTGTGCCAGACGCTGTGCTAGGTGCTGGGCAGGCGAGAGGAACAGGAGTCAGCCCCCGCCCATCGGACGTCACAGAGGAAAACAGAAACCATTCCACAACGTCAGGGGGCTCTGTTCCTGGGGAACTGAAGTGAGGGACTCCTGTCAAAGCTGGCACCCCGAAGATCGCTTTGTAAATTACGTGAAAGTCTAACCACTACGCTGTCCAGGTGAAACCAATAGAAACTAAGACTGAATGTCAACTGTAATTGAATAATAATTAAAAACTGTTTATAAAGGAAAGGAAATTCACACCCCAAACACGACGGGAAGACTCTGGAGAGTTTGAAGCAGAAGGAGTTGACACGGTCTGATTTACTTTGTTTAAAAATCTCCCTGGCTGGGCCGGCCAAGTGGCTCAGTTGGTTAACAGCTCGCTCAAGAGTTTGAGCTCTGAGCAACAGTGGTTTGAGTCCAGCCCGAGCTGAGCAGCCGCTGAGCTGCCAACAGGTAGCAGGATGGCTCAGCTAAAAAAAAAAAAAAAAAAATCTCCCTGGCTGCCGTGAGGAGGACCAATTACGGGGTGGAGTCGAAGCCGGGGAGCTTCCACGCTGGGCTGAGGAGACGGCGAGGCTGGGCATGGAGAGATGGCGGAGGCGTGAAAGGCTGGGCCGGGATGGAGGCAACAGGACTTACTGAGCAATCCAGCACGGCTGGTGGGCTCGGGGCCGAGCAGCCTGGTGGGTCACGGTGGGTCACCGAGGTGGACATTGCGTGGGAGGGTGCAGGGTTGCTGAGTTTTCTCTTTGAGGTGGGCCTGGCCGTGGGGGCGTGCGGGCGATGGGCTGATGGTTTTGTTTTACAGACGTGGCTTGAGATAAACAGTAGATGCCCAAAAGGAAGCATAACACGCGAGGCTGGATTTACAAAACGGGAACGTAGGAGGAGCTTAGGAATCCCCACCTCATGATGAACACAGTACGAACACCTTGTCTGGGCCCGGCCTATTTTTCCCGTTTTTCTTAGTGTCTCTCTCTGCCTTGCTTTCAACCCTCCAGCCACAGTCATCTCGCCATCCTTAGAATTTGTGCAGCTTGTTCTGTCCGCATTTACTCAGGAAGAGGGTCCCTGGCAACCCAATCAAACAACCACTCTCACAATCCCACTTTCTTGTCTTCAAAACCCGCGGTGATCGATATCTGAGTTATCTTATGTCTGCCTGGTTTACCTGTTTATTGTACACGTAACACTCCTGGAATGTAAGCCCCAGGAAGAAAGGCTTTTAGGGCTGCCTTAGCCACAGACATGCTACAAGAGCATCCGAACACATAGTAGGTGCTCAATAAATCTACGCTGACTAATAAAAAGGCTCATGTAATTATCTCAGGTGCTTTTCTTTGTTTCTTGGCGTTGACCACACATTTAATTCTGCTTTTGTAAAAACAGAGGCAAAGGGAAAATGATTTACTCCCAGACCCTCAAGGGGATCAGCCTGCAGAGGAAAGGAGGCCCCCACTTCTGCTGGTCACGCACGCATGGGCCACACGCTCACGGTCAGACTGTGGCTGCCACTGGGTGGTGCACAGAAGGGGCAGCAGAAACCGGCCAGGTGTAGATAGAAGTGTCACCTCACCAGACAGCACTGAACCAGCTCACTGAGAAGCCCTTTATGAGCGGGTCCTAGGCTAGGGCCTGCACTACCCCGGAGCATGGAGTTCACAGAGATGGGGTTCTGGCAGTGGGCAGGCTGGGTTTCACCCTCAGCTGAACCAACTTGAGCAGTGAACAACTTGCACAGCTGCGCACAGCAGCCCTGGCCGTGAGGCAGGAACTCCCTGAAAGGAGGTGCAATGAAAACCTTGCTTCACTCTTTAGGGGTCTCAAGCTGACAGTCTTCAGGCCAAACGCTTTTCCCAGACATCTCCATCTCTCTCTCTCTCTCTCTCTCTCTCTCTCTCTCTCTCTCTCTCTCTCTCTCTCTCTCTCTCTCTCTCTCTCTCTCTCTCTCTCTCTCTCTCTCTCTCTCTCTCTCTCTGACCTATATAGAGTTCTCAGATACCGACAGTATCTTCCAATGGCTTTAGATGGGACGTGTGTCCCTTATCAGTTGTCTGCAGAGCCCACCACCCCTCCCTGTTAATTGCACGCCTCCCAGGGCACAGTCTTCTGTTCCCTCTCTGGCTTCTTGTGGGGCCGGAATGAGGAGAATCAGAGCACGTAGGAAAAGATTTTAGCATGCCAATCACCTCTTTCCCCCCTTCTAATTAACAGCTGCCAGGAGCAAACTTTCTGAGGTAAAACTTGCACATAGAGAAGATAAGTGGTTTTTTAATTTGGGTCATTGTCAAGGTCACCAATAGAAGTGCGTTACTGTTATTTTTTCCCCAACGTGCCTTCATTAACGGTCTTTTTAAAAACAGTACAAAGAAGCCCAAGACTTTTGATGAACACACTTCCTCTCTCTAGCTACTCGTTTTCGAATTAAGCAGCTGCCGTGGGCCGAGCCATCAGAAGCCAGTGACCGCCCCTGGCCTGCTCCTCTGTTTCTTTGGTAAGGTCCCACCAAGGCCACTGGCCAACGAGACGCTACACGGTGAAAGGCTCCAGTGGCAAGAGCCCAACACCCACACTGGTGACAGAACAGACCCAGAGCAGACGCAGGTAGGAAGTGACAAATGCGTACATGAACTTCCCTGACAAAGTAGGGGCCAGATGAAACACACCAGCTGCTCCCTGGAAACTGGCTCGAGTTGTCTGACATCTGCTGCTCTGGCCTGCCCAGCGTCTACTGTCTCTTTTTCTGGTGATGTCTTTTTGTTTCTTTTGGGGGTAGCCATCGCCACTCAGGGTGGTTCAGCTGGGACAGACGTGCCATCCTTTTCTGGGGGTGGGTGAAATCGTCAAGCCTGACCAGGACGCTTTCACAGTGACTGGTTCAGGAACAGCCGTGTGTCCCAATCTGGGCCACTGAGAGCCAGCCTCAGTAGTTTCGCTTGAAGAACTGGACCTGCTCAGATGAAAGGGTCCAGGTTTGCTGGCAGCCCCCTGCGGCCCTGCCTGAGAATGAAGCCATCGTAGAAGAAAGCAGGCGCCAGAGCTCAACAGAAAGACAGTACATGTCCTCGTGACACTGTCGCTGGCCCTTGATCCAGCCATGCCTGATGCTTACTTTATCCTTGAAACTTTCCATGACATGACCCACTACTTCCTTTTTTCCCCCTTTTCTGTAAACCAGCTTGATCTGAGTTTCAGTCGCCGTAACTGAAGCAGTCCTGACTTTTTTATACCCACCAACAGATCTCGTCTGCAGCATTCGCTGAGAAATCCTGACTCACTGACCTCCAAATGTGTCAGCGATGAACACGGACCCCAGTCACTTCCAGGTCCTTCCCTTCAGCTGAGACCTGGCCTCAGAAGCCTTCACCACCCATCACTTGACGATGCTGTCACTGCAGAGACCGAAGCTGACACATCTGCCGTCCCCGACAAGGAGCATGAGCTCACAGGGACCAAATCACTCGCTCAACCACATGTTTCACGTCGGAGGCATGGTGCCTGACCCCAAACCGCCCCTGTGGCCGGAGCGTGAGCTCAGCTGGGCTGGGCTGGCCCGATGCCTGCCCATGGCCTGCGTGTCAGCGTCTGTGGTCACTCCCCAGCCCCTGAACACTTTATTTCCTTGGCTTTTAGCGCCCAGGGCTGGGTGTACACACGTGCCCATTTATAAGCACCAGTATAAGTGAAGGTCGTGCATGCTCATCACCCACAGAACGATTCTGTGTCTACTTTGCTGCTTAAAATGACGTGACAGTGGGAATTCTGCTCCTTGGAAGGTGATTAAGGGGCACCGCTCCCCCAACAAGCTCATATCCACATGCCTCGTCGCTCGGTGGGAGAAAGCCACTTCCTCCCACAACGAATGACCAGGCTGTCCCCTCCTTCCTACTTCATGGCTTCCTTGTCATTTCGCGGGGCCAGAAGGTAACATCCATGATGAGACCAGCATGGTCCCGCCCTGAACCCAAGCCCAGGTGGCTGAGCCCCAGGCAGGCAGGCGATGCCCACGTACATGTCAGGTCTGCTGTTTTTGAAATCCACCACCTCCATTTGGGGACAGAGTCTGGGTCTGCAGTGGCACTGGGTTCCGATGGCGGATCTAGCCACAGAGGACCCACTTAATTGGGCTTGACAGCCATGATTTATTTACCCAGCAGCTCCTTGCTTCGAGCCATAATCCAACACCTCAGACTCACCTTATCTCCAGCTTCCTCGGAATCCCGAAAATTCAGGCTTTCGGAGTCCCGAAAATTCAGGCTTTTTCCTGACACTCTCTAGTCACGGGAGAGGAGGGGGAGGGAAGGAAAGCTACCACAAAGTGTTCTTTAAAAAAAAAAAGAAGCTTCTGTTATACGGCCTCAATTTTCTACCTTTCGCAGATAATTTTCGCACGTTTTGAGGGTCCGAGGGTGAGGGAAACCAGTTCACATCATCCCTGTTCTACCGTGATAGACAGGTTCCCACCCGCCCTATGCCCGGAGGCCAGTTTTCAAAGGGGACAGAATCAGCTGCCTGGTACAGAAAGGCTGGGGACCTCTGTGTCCTAAGGAGCCAGCCAGCAAGGACAGAGGTCATCCGCCAGCATGGGGCACCTGTCAGAAGCCAGGGGACATTGGAGTATTGTTTGCACACAGACCTCCTTTTGAATCTATCCACCTGTTGCTGGTTTCATTCTCCTGTTTGGGAGCTGAGGTTATACATGGTGGGTAGAAATTATAAGGACACAGTGCCGCAAACCTCTGGGGCCGTTTGCTCTTAAAGGTAAGGCTGGAAGTCCCCACACCCCTTCCTCGCTCTCTGAGCCCCCCCGCTGGTCACACCAGCCATGCCATTAAAGCAGCTGGGAGCGCTACGTCCAGGCTCCTTCTGTGCTCTGCGGAAGTGGGGGGCCCACTGTTCCCGTGAAGGGCGGGGCGTGAATATTTCAGCCCCTGCAGAATGAGAGGCCACGCTGGGGATTTGAGGTCAGGACTCATGTAACCTGACAGGAAATAAATTCCCACCACGTTTTTACTGACGCCGTCAAGGTGTAAGTCCATCCCCGCGACTAGCGGCGCGCTGAGCAGCTGTGGGACGCAGCGAGGACCCCACGGAGACCTGCTTACTCTGGGATCCTGTCACCATAGCATGGGGGTCAGCCCTGGTGTGGCAGAGAGGGACGGCGTGGCTTGTTCCAACAACACGTCGCTCCTGGGTGTTACCATATGAACATCAGGTAGTTTTCATGGGCCATGCATTCTTCTTCTGTGGATTTTTTTTTTAATCATTAAAAAATGCACAAACCATTCTTAGTGGGCGGGCTGTACAGGTGTGGCCCTCGGGCCATAGTCTGCTGACCTCATACAGGTGGGCACCCCAGCTCCAGGACAGGCCGAGTGCCCTGATGTGCAGGACTGCTGCGTTTGGTTGGTCATTTAAGCTCGATTAAGGGAATTCCATCTCACACATATGTTTTCCTGGCCCTTCCGCTCTGCTGGACCAGGGAGGCTGGGATGACCGAGCCCCAGGTCCCGCCCTCCAGGGGCTTCCAGTCTGGGGCACTATTGGCCACTGGAGACCTGCAGTGCCGTTCTATGCAGCAGGAGATCGCTTCTCCAGGGGCTCCTCAGACAACTCAGATGTCACTTCTCCAAGGACGCATGACCATGATTCAAATATGCAAACCATTTTCGGTGAACCTCTAATAAAAGAGAAAGACCCTCAGAGCCTGCAGCGGCTGTCCAGGTCCTGAAAAGTGGACGCGGTCCCAGAGACGAGGTGTGGGACTGCCAGGGCTCTTCCCGACCCACACGTGGAGGCTGAGGGAGCTTCTCGGGGCCGCTGGGGGCCCCTGTGCCTCCTTCCAACGTTTCTGTCCCTCTGACTACTTGTGAGTGGTGAACCTGCAAACAATCCCAGTGACCTCCCACGGACAGGAGAAGTGCTCAACCTAGGGAGGTGAGGCCCAGCTTGAGTGTCACCTGGATCATAGGAAGCATTTCTAATGCACAGTGGGCGCTGTTATTAACTAAGCACCTGTGTTTCAGGTCCAGACAATTCATTAGATCCAAGACCCAAGGAGGAACCATTGCGTTGGGTCAGCTTGGCACAGCCACACCTGCCGCCCTGCTGCAATGTGGGAGGGAAGTTAGCATTTCCACGTACTTATTTATTTTTGGTTCTGATTGCATTTAGACCTGATGGATTGTCTGCTTATTAAATAAATCCTACACATGTCAGGAGGTGAAAGGGTTTCATTTTATGTTCATTTAGTACCACGTTTAAAATAGGAAACAGCTTTCTTTAAAGCACCTTGACCTAATTTTAATCTTCTGTCTCGCAATCAATGTATAGTTCCCCAGAAATATCATTTAACCCTGGGAGGAAATGCTTGAACAACTCGTATTGTGCTTATCTATAGTGTTTGATCTCCTAGGAGCTCCGGGCTTTCTATGCAAAGGTCCTGTGGGCATTTTAAAACATCAAAGCAAAGCAGAGAAGAGGGGAGATGGAGGTAATGGAAAGAGGAGGAAGAAGAAAGAATTAGAAGGCATCCAGGCAAAAAGGAATAAAGTGGGGGCAGGAACCCAGTACTTTGAAACAGCAAACCAACACCTACACAAAGGCAACACATGCGATGGAGGTAATTGACAGTCCACAGAGCCTGGAGGCTCGATCGCCAAGGCAAAGTCCACAGCCGAGGTCCACAACGCACCTTTTAGGACACGGTTGACCATTTTCTCCCCATCCCCAATGTCAGAACAGTTAAATATGAAGGGATTTTGGCCAAGGTGAGAGTGATGCATCTCCCACTCAAATTGGCTTCACCGGTAAAGAAATGCGTTGCCTCCAAGGACAGGCAGCTCAGCGATTCCAGAGGACAGTCCCTTACCAAGGGCTCTGCGGCCTTTCTCCTCCCCTCCCCGCCACGCCCCACGCTGGCTTCCTCCTCCAGCTGGTACGCAAATGGCTGCTGAATTCCAGGCATCACGGCAGACACAGCGACACCCAGAGAAAGAAGGAGAACTTTCCAGTGACACAAATTGGGACCCACGCTCCTTCCTGAATCAATTAGTGGCGAGAGGAATGGGTGTTCCTTAGGTCAGCTATGAGAGTGTGAAGATACGGTCCCGAATTCTCTGACACCCCCATCATCAAGAGGTGGGACCTCTGTCTCCTCCTCCCCGTGAATCTGGGTAGGCTTGTAATAGCTTCAGCCAATAGAGAATGGCAGAAAGGAAGCACGTGACTTCCAAGGACAGGTCCGACAAAGGTCTCCTGGGAGGCTTTCTCGGAGGGAAGCCTGCTGTCATTGAAACATCTGACTGCCCTGAGGCCATGATATTGGAAAGGTCATGACAGCCCCGCTGAGCCCCCGGCACCAACTCGCAGCCTTTGGAGTGCACCACCTTGGATGTCCAGCCCCATAGAGCTTCAGACAACTTCAGCCCCAACCAGCATCTCTAGAACCTCACAAGGGACCCCAAGAGAGAACTTCCCAGACAACCCCTGTCCCCCCAAATCGTGCGCAAAACCAAACGGTTGCTTTAAACGTCTAAGTTTCAGGGTAATGTATATACAACAAGAGTAATCAGAAAACCAGTCACATCAACTTCCTGGAGGAGGACGAGGGATGAACATTCCCTGGGGCCCGTGGATGGGTCGGTAGCGCGAGTGCACAAACCTGTGCTAAATCAGGGGTCCGTTACGACGGAGAAAATGGATGCTGGGAAGGCAACCAGCAGCGTTTCCTGCAACTTTGAAAAATTCCGTGCATTAAACCTCCCGAGAGTTAATTTGTGCAAAGCACTAACATAGCGTCTGGCATATAATAAAGACTTGATAAATGATCATTATTTCTATGATTATTCTACGGGTAAATGTAGTTAAAGGTTTCTCATGTACCCTCCCGAGTTCACCAGCAAAATTTGGTTATCTTGGGCTGGCCGAGTGGCGTGTTGGTTAAGAGCTGGCTTGGGACGCCAGAGGGCTCCGGTTTGGATCCCACATATGAGGGCCAGTGACACTGCCCTCCACAGCTAAGATGCTGAACAACAGCTCAACCTGGAGCTGGGCTGCCATGAGTCGCCGGCGACGGCGTAGGCTGCAGCCCCTGCTGTAGTGGGTTGCCATGGGCTACCGTGTGTGGCCAGCAGCCAGCGTGAGCAGCCAGCAGCCAGCGTGAGCGGCCAGCAGCCGCTGTGAGTGGCTGTCCAGAAGTCGGCGACTGATCTGCCTCGCCCGGGAAGAGCGCAGTGATGGTGCCAACTTGGGCCAGTGAAGCAACGTCCTCCACAACTAGACTGAAGAACAAAACGACAGCAACTTGTCTGTTCCCCTTCCCCCAATTCCCCAGCACTGTTCCCATCCCCCAATTCCCCAATAAAAATCTTAAAAAAAAACAACCATTTGATTATCTTGTCAACTCCCTTGTTGATCTGGATGGGAAGAAATGCAGAAGCAAACACGAATAAATCTTCCTTCCCAATAAAACAGCTACCCCCACCTCCCGCCATAGCTCAATCTTTTTCATTTATTCTTTGGTTTCTCCTACTCTACCTCCTGACTCACGGTCTCCATACAGTCTCTCTTACTTTTTCACAGCAGTCTCTCCACATATCGGCATTTTTTTTAAACATTTTTTTATTGGGGAATTGGGGGGATGGGAACAGTGCTGGGGAATTGGGGAAGGGGAACAGACAAGTTGCTGTTGGTTTGTTCTTCAGTCTAGTTGTGGAGGATGTTGCTTCACTGGCCCAAGTTGGCACCATCATTGCGCTCTTCCCGGGCGAGGCATATCAGTTGCCGGCTTCTGGACGGCCGCTCACGGCGGCTGCTGGCCGCTCACGCTGGCTGCTGGCTACACACGGTAGCCCATGGCAACCCACTGCCACAGGGACTGCAGCCTACGCCGCCGCCGGGACTCACAGCAGCCCAGCTCCAGGTTGAGCTGTTGTTCAGCATCTTAGCTGTAGAGGGCAGTGTCACTGGCCCTCATATGTGGGATCCGAACCGGGGCCCTCTGGCATCCCAAGCGAGTTCTTAACCATCGCGCCACTCGGCCGGCCCCCATATTGGCATTTTTATCAAATTTAAGTACCGCGGTGCTAAACCCTGCCATGTCAACCTTCCTGCCTCTCTTGGTTTCCCATAGATGGCGAAGAGCCACTCTCATCCCCTTCCTTGTTGACTGAAACAGCTGCAACCCCTGAGCGCTGGCCCTCTAACACACACCCCAGCCACACGCACCCACATTTCTCTATATGCTTCCTAACTTACTTGCTTCTAATTCCAGAGGGTGATGGTCGTAGGTTTCACCAAGTATGGCTGCCACCATCATGGCCGTCCCTCCTGCCCTTCTGCAACGGGTCTTTGTCACTCCTCCCATCAAGAGTCAGATGTCCCTTCTCCTTGATTCTGGGCTGGCCCAGGGACTTGCTTTGAGCCTGGCAGCTTCTGAAGTCATTAGTTTCCATGTAAAGAAGCCCAGCAATGATGAAGGAAAGGCCATATGGAGGGAGAGAGAGTCTAGAGGTCAAAGAGGAGAAAGAGAGAGAAGCCACAGCGGACAGCCTTGACCGGGTGGGGTTTGGGGGGGGGGCATCTTAGAGCCCAGATTGAGCTGCACGAGGCAGCCCAGCGTCCTGGCTGAGCCCTGCATGACCAACCCAGCAAACTACGAGCCTGGGGGTGGAATACTACGCAGCGATAAAAAGTGACGCAGGTAATCCATCTCGGTACAGGCTCTGGGTCACACTGCAGTGATTAAGGGATCTCTGTGTCTCATTTTGCGTTTCCTTCTTCGGCTGTTACTTTTGGACAGAAGGCACGCACTCAGTTCACTGGAACAGTCATGCGTGTATTCCTGGCATAAACGCTCTCATAGCCATATACTAAAACGTCCTTAATCTACTATTTTCCTTTACTACGATTAGCCTTATTTACCGATAAACTGACGAGAAAATGAAACTTTGTTACTATTATGGATGGAAAACCTGCATCCCTGGATAAAAATGGGAGGTGACCAGAACACCAAATATACGGTTATTGCTGTTTAAAGGTGTTGAGTCACAGATGATCAGTGATGCACAAACCACCCTCCAGAGCACACTGCCTAAGTGTCTGTGTGAAAAGCAATCCCTCTTTTGCTGTCTTCCTTCTCTTTTTCAAATCATGTCTGGATATAAGACTTCTCAAATACCTAAGAAGGATGATGTTTTGTTTTAATATTTGTGCTTTGCACTTATCACTGTACTTCCAAGCGGCTGTATTTTGTATGTAGTTTATGATACTTGCCTGCCTACCCCTGGAATGTAACCTCCATTGGAACCTTTTCATCTGTTCAGCTCAGGATGTAGGGACTACACTTAGTAGGTGCTTAACTATTTATCAACCACAGGCATGAGTGAACCCGTTCATGATTTATGGCCCCAAGCCTCTCACGTCCCCCCACACCCATCAGGAACAAACTTGTCTGATTATAAAGACTCTCCTGGGGAATTTCTTTTTCTTAAATCGATACTGTTTGCACAAACCCATCGGGAGATGCTCACTGCCCTTCATATTTTCGTCGGCATCACCATATATTTTGGAGGGTGTATTTATTTTCTGCCAAGCAACAATAGGTCTAGTGACAAATGTGCAGCCCTGAACTGCTGGGATGCGCGAGGAAGAAAAATGCCTGATTAATCAAACCCACGAAATATGCAGCCCCTCCCCTTCCTGCAGGGGGCGGCGGGGGGAGACACACACACATTAAAACGGATGAAGAGGATAAATTTTCTAGGCCTCAGAAGGGAAAGGGAGCCCCAGAGAAATCCAAGGCACATTCTGAGCCCGAGACGCCTGTTTTTTCCTTCTTCTGGTACTTGGGACAACCAGACCAAAAATACTCACCCCCGTTTCATTAACCATCTTATCCTGCCTTCCTCTGCCACACCAGGGTAGAAAATTGAAGGATATACATATACTCCTTAAACAAATATTGGTTTTTTTCCCCCCCAAAAAAGGATAACACCTCCGTAGCCAAAAATCGGCATTCTTAGCAAAAGTCAATGGCAGATAGCCAAAATCTCTGACACCAATGTTTCAATGGGGCTTTCACGCTCAGACGAAAGGGCCACAAATGGAAAACTTCAGATCCATTTTTGTTTTCAATAAAAATCTTGTTTAACAGCATCATGAATATTCATGTCCTCGGCTCAGTTCCAAATAAAAACAAGAGGCGCCAAATGAAACACGAAAAAAAAGAAGTAGTTCACTCAGCTGCACAAAGGTTCGAAGGACACGATTTTATGTTTTAAGACATGTGCATCTGTTAAAAAAAAAAAGGAAAAGGAAAAGAAAAAAAGAAATCAACAATAATCAGAGCATGAAAAGGGCCAGTGCCTATGTCAGCATTTCTTCAATGTCAGTTGTTTCCTCCCTGAGGCTGTCACACCTGAGAACCAAGCTCCTCATTAGTTAAATAATCCTGGGTTTTCCTGTAAATGAATTCAATCGGATGTCTTTAAAAATTGAGCTTCAGTTCTTATTTATGACATCAACAGCTCCATAAGCTAGTTCTACTATTTATGCACATTCAAATAAATTATAATTAGTAAAGTAAAAAGTGTGCCCAAGTGGCAACTAAAATTTGGTAATGGCCAGTGGCATGCTTAAGCACACCTTTGAAAGAATTAGCTACCTGAATGTGGTGACTTTAATCTTTGGGGGGACAGTCAGTGACGGCTGACCCTATCTGCTGAGGGGATGGGGGACACAGCAGTGGACAACAGCCTGACCTCAAAGCCTCGTCCTCAGTGGGGGTCCAGCTAGAAAAGAAGTTGGACGCAGTCTACTATTTATTCTAAACATTGAACCCCCCAGGGTCAGGGTTGAAGACCAGTCTTCTTCCAAATGTTCTGTGCTATCCAATATGGCAGCCCCTAGCCACACACGTGGCTATTTAAATGAAAATGAATTCAAATTAAATATAATTCAGAATTTAGTGCCTCTATCTCCCCAGCCCCATTTCCGGAGCTCGATCAGCACCCACGGAAAGAGGTTGCTATGCTATTTCCCCCATTTCCATCCTTATGCTGAGTCGTGCTGGCCAGGTCTGCCCCAGAAACCACAGCACAGGCCCCGCCCCTCCACCCCCTGTGGCTACTTTGAGTGATTTGCATGTAAAATTCAGGGCCCCACATCCCTCTACAGGCAGACTGGGATCCCCATATCTTCATGGGCATTGTGGCATGTCACTGGAAGATTTTGGAAGCTACTGAGTATTAAACGCGTTTCCATTTTCCAGGAAGTTGCCTCTTTTCTGTTCCTGGGTGTCAAATATACCTTCATTTCCTGGCAAAGAGTTCCCACAAGGAACTTTCCAGTCACTTACCCAGGAAGAGGTACTTGCTGCACTGCTAAGAAAGCACCTGTCATAAAATCAGTGCTATTTCTGAGATACTGGGAGCGTTTACGGCGTTATTATCTTGTACTTTGTAATACATACTTAGCCGAGCCGCCCGATAAGGCTGTGCCTTTGCACATTACATCCTGGAGAACAACTTGTACTCCCTCCATAATGCAACTATGATAACATCAGACAAGAATGAGGTTCCATCCTGGCTTCAATCCAAATGGAGAAGTCATCCTAATAAACTGTAAACAGACCCAAAGCAGAGGCTAATAAGCAGCTATCTGGTCTGCATGTTTCTTGCAATGGAGTAGGTTAACGCAATTAAGTGGATAAAACCAAAGACCGATGCCCACACAGTCGCTGAACCTCAGCATAAGGATCATAAAGGAAATGTCTGCAGGCGTCAGGAGAGTAATTTAAGTCAGGGCGGGAGGCTCTTCTGGGAGGTCCCGGAGCAGGTGGGGTGGGGGCTGTGATGGAGCAGAGAACAAAAGCACCCCCAAAGCAGCCACAGGTTGGCTCTCCACTATTGAAGCAGAAAAGTAGGCTGAGTATACAGATCATCTGATTTTTGAGAGAAAACAGAAAGCCAGATTCTTAAATAAAATTTCTTAGTTTGTACAACCCTATGCAGGGCCAACAAAACACTTCTTCAAGACACCAGACCCAAAGCCACGTATAAGTAATGTTTTGATGGACTGGTCAATAAAGGAGAAACACAGGGTACAATTTCATGTTCAGGTGACCCCTGGTGGCACACTGCAAAAGTGGCCTCAATTCTTTCCTTCCCTACCGTAAGGAGCCCTTTAATATCACACAACTGTGAAGCTATCTCCGGGGAGGAACTCAGGTCCATTTTCCCATTCCTTGAACATGGGATAGCTTTGGGATTTACTGTGGCCATGAGAAGGGGGCAGAAACAATGTTGGACAGATTTCAAGCCAGACCTTGCTTCCATGTTCGTTCTCTCTC
>NW_017732305.1:513820-516863 GCF_001890085.2 Hipposideros armiger | reverse complement strand
GAGACACACATGGTCCCCAGGCCCCATCATCCCAGCACAGCTGACATCCCCGTGCATCTCAGACACATGCGGGAGCCCAACAAAGATCAGAAGAACCGCCCAGCAGAGCACAACACAGACTATAGACCCACAGAACCACAGGTAAAGAAATAATTGCTGTTCTAAGCCACTCATCTTCTTAGTTCAGCAGCCATAACATCGGGTTCAAACCCAAGCTCCACTGATTACTAGCGATGTGATTTTTGGAATAGTTCCTTAACTTTTAGCACTTCAGTTTCCTCCTCTAAAATAAGCGTAACAATGACAATAATAACGACGGGGACCATAATAATGCTATGTACTCCACAGAGCCTTTACGAGGCGTTAGGCAGGCAGACAATTCATGAGAAGCATTCAGACTGTGGCCAGGCACCCAGGAAGTTCTTCATGAACCGTTATCACCTAATAATTTCTGTCATCTTTAGCCCAGCCTTTTAAAAAGACCTCCAGTCTGTTTTCATCAGTAACAACTATAACAAAAAAGAAAAACCTTAATTTTACCAACTCTGCCGCTCAGCAGGCTCCATGGTTCAGAAACTGGGCACGCGTGGAAGGTGTGTTTGAGGGATGATATTAGTATGCTTTTTCCAAAGCAACTGAGAGAATGACTCGCACCCAGGAGTGGGCTGGAGCTGGCTCAGCCTGGCCCGTGAGGCCCACATATTCGATTTTCAGGAATTTTGTGAACCAGGTAGCAACTTGAATGGTGGGAGTATTTACACCACAGAAACAGATTCACTCTACAAATGGAGGCTGTGTTACCCCTTCCCCAGAGAGCTGGTTATTAAACATTCATCCGCATATCTCTGCATGCATCTGTTACCGAACTGATGAGGGTCCACCCACTCGATGGGCAGCAGAGCCAAACACTGAACCCCGAGATTCGCAGTGGAGAACCTAGGGGCCAGTGCGAAGCCAGGAGCCCAACATGCTCTTGCTTCAAACCCAAACTCCCTGATGGTTTTTAATCAAGAGTTTTTAAAGGCAAAGGTTAAAGGTCAGGGGTCGCGGGTGAAGCTGGCTGGCTGGTCTCATGCAAGCCTGGTCTAATTAACATGGCCTCTGACGTCATCTCGTCTGGAGCCCTTGAAACTGTGGCAGGATCATCTCACTGGCTTGAGGAACCCAGATTCTGCAACACACCTCACGGTTGTGCATCTGTGACATTATCTGAAAGCAAAGGGCAGAACCTAAACATCGTGTGACCTGTGTTATTGTTCAAGCTATCGTCGCTTCACGCTTAAGTAGCTCCCTTTTTCTATTATCTCATGCAAAGTGGATTTCCAAACAGTTTTCCTGGAAGTTGCCGGACAGCCAGGCCTCCCGGACATGGCTGGCATACTTTCCAAATCTTTGACTATGAGCTCCGTGACAACCAAAGTGACAGAAACATTTCGTGATAGCCCTACATCTCTAGACTCTCTGAGCTAATATCTACACATGTTTCCTGCTAACTGTTGGTTTCACAGCCTTCAATCTTAATCCCAGCATCACACGTAGTTCCTTCTTTAATACACTTGAGTTTTTTCCTTGGAGGGAATTCTCTCCCACCTATTGTACATGGTCTTGATACGACAGAAGAGTCATTTTAATGAGCAGAAGCCATTCTCTGTCTTGGACCTTGGGCTTTGCCTCTCACACGCTCTCTATTCATTGAGAAATGCAGCTGTGGAGCCACCGTTAAGAAAACCGTGGTGTCCTAAGTCCCCACAGGCACACCGTGAAGGTGTCATCAGGCCTTTTACCTTTATAAAAGTCATTTCTTATGACACCCCTTTTTAAGGAAGGGCTGCACGTGGCTCAGGAGGGCCTGAATCACGCCGAGCTCTCTGCAGCATGGACACCTCCACCTAATATAAAGGCCAGGCACAAAGACAGCAGGGACACAGGTGGGCTCAGAACTTAGGAGTCTGCAGTATCCCTCCACTGACCACGCTGACCACACTGCTTCCTTTCAGGGTGACCTCTGAGTCCAGTCAATGCACGTTTGCTAAACAGCTGATGAAACGGACGCGGTGGAGAAATGTACGTGCCTTTGGGGTCTGGGAAGCTGGGGTTTCCTGAACGTGGTGTGTCTGGCGCCAGGGGCTGCGCTTACTTCCTGAAGATGGTGCATGAGCGTCTTGCCTCCCCATGGAGACCCATCGTTCGTCTGCCCCGGCGCCTCCGTAAAGGGGCTGCCAAGTATCTGCGTCCCTCATGGCCAGGGATCCAGAACGCCCGCGTCTGAAACGTGAACTCAGCGAAGAGCCTCCTCAGAAGAACTGAGGTGAATCTACCCCACATGTCACTGCCCTGAGAGCCGGATTTGTCTTGAGTCGGTGATGGTTTCGTCCGCAGTGTTGAGAGGAACCATACCTTCAATCTGTAGAAAACAGAGTCGCCTTAATCTATCTGAGAGGGCAAATAATTTTGACCAAAGATGCATGTTGGGCCACTTCACCAACCATTCCACACAGTCCTCCTTTGCTTCTTACTTTTCATAGCATTGGTAGGAAAAAAAAAATGGATAACCAGGAAAATGCAGTGTTATAAAGCTGTCAGCAGCTTTAAAGATGACAGAGATTAATCATCTCCCATTCATTATGATTCAATTACTGTGGTTCTTTAGTGTTTTGTGGTCTTTCCTTTCATGTTCTACAAACAGGGGCTTGGCTGCGTTTGAAGACAGAACATTCTAGAAGCCAGAGCAAGCTCCCCAGAGGGGGCTTTTTAATCACCATTTACTCCGCTATGGAGAGTTCATTCTCATTCCACACAGACTTTTCAGCAAGTGCCAGCACACTGAGAGAGACACTCTCTCTGGAGATCTGGTGAATGCCAGGCACACAGGGCAAGTCCTCCATACGCCAGCCTGTGGCAGCCACACGGGTCTTGCCAGTGAGAGCAGGGACAGAGGACAGACCAGAGAAGGGAGCGCGTCTCCCTCATCAGACAAGCCAGGTTTCCCTGGGGACATCTGCTCCACCAAGGTCCTCAGAACCAAGGCAGAACTCGTTAAGTA
>NW_017732305.1:499800-513465 GCF_001890085.2 Hipposideros armiger | reverse complement strand
CAGCCCAGCTCCAGGTTGAGCTGTTGTTCAGCATCTTAGCTGTAGAGGGCAGTGTCACTGGCCCTCATATGTGGGATCCGAATCAGGGCCCTCTGGCATCCCAAGCGAGTTCTTAACCATCGCACCACTCGGCCGGCCCGCGTAGGTGTTTTTTAAAGTAACATTTTCTTTAACTTCCCTTATGCAAAAAAAAAAAAAAAAAAAAAAAAAAAGAAAAAAAGGTCAGCAATTTCCATAGCAAGAGGGCAGTGTCACTGGCCCTCATATGTGGGATCCAAATCAGGGCCCTCTGGCATCCCAAGCGAGTTCTTAACCATCGCGCCACTCGGCCGGCCCACGTAGGTGTTTTTTAAAGTAACATTTTCTTTAACTTCCCTTATGCAAAAGAAAAAAAAAAAAGAAGAAGGAAGAAAAAAAGGTCAGCAATTTCCATAGCAACAGGCCTATCGCCTGCTTTTTTGGAGACAGTTCAAGAATTAAGGACGAAGCAGCCATGCCAGGTGACTGAATTTCAGAATTCTGCACGACTTTTCCAGATCCCGGCAACTTTTCATTCTTTTCTGAGTAAATGCTCTTCGCGGCTTCAGTTCACTTCAGGGGAGGGAGAACCTGATAGGATGGCCTTTCTGCCTCTGTACAGTTTTATATAAAATTTCTTCCTTTTGGTTTCCTCTCTCCCTGACGGATTGAAAAATGTGAATTTCTTAATGAGTTCTTTGGGTCTGGACTTAAGACCCCTTAATGATCTTTGCTCCAGTCAATTGCAGGAGCTGCATTTCAAACGCAGCAGGGGGACAAAAGAAAACTCACCAAATCCTGTCTGTGCCAAGGAGGGGGAACCATGCACAGGTCGCCAAGCCCTCACTCTGAACCAACAGGAGAGATTTTCATTGCGACTCCCTTCAGGCAAAGGAGCGTTGAGGTGACTTCTTCCTCTAAGAGTCAACTGGCTGACTGTGGCCCAACTGGAAAGCCAGAATCTAAGATTACACCCGTGTCAGCCTCACAAATCCCTTTAAAGCAACTGTCCCCAGCCTTAACAGGCGCATGAAAACAGGATCTGTAAATTCATTGAATTCATGACCAGTCCACCCGCCGCTGCCTGCAAACCCCAGCGGTGTCTTTTCAGGATCCTCAACGCTGCCCACGCAGCCACAAGCTCACCTTAGGACCCAGACACCAGCAGACCACCATAGCATCTTCATTCATTATGTCAATGACCTTCCCCCTGAGAGGACGCCCCTCGGAATGCTGTGAGGAATGCAACAGCACAGACATGGCTAGGAACGGATCACCGAGGGGTAATTTCAAGTTTGCCAATCCCTACAGGGGTAGCACAAAGATGGTAAATGACAAAACTGTGGCACGGAGGGGATGCGCCAGAGAACTGAGCGAGGCTGAACTCGTGTCCAGCTGGAAGGAAGGTTAACGGGGCTGAGACGCAACCTGAGCCAAATCCTGAGCAGCAAGAAGCAGCCCACTCTGTGACGATGAAGACAGAGCATCCCAGGAGGAGGCGAGAGCCAGTGCAAAGGTCCTGAGGCTGGAATGAGCTCTGCGCGTTGCTACAGGAAGGAGGCAGGGCTTTTTCGTACGGGCATGGGAAAGGCACGAAAAATGAGGTTGGAGACATGGGGTCTCAGTCTGACTGTTCATCCGCATCACCTGGAAAGGTTTTTAAAAACACGACTCATCTCCAGCGTTATCCCCACGGAATCTGATGTAACGGGACTAGTGTAGGATTCAGTCACTGACGCTTTTTGTTTGTTTGTTTGTTTGTATTTTAGCTGAGCCATCCTGCTACTTGTTGGCAGCTCAGCGGCTGCTCAGCTCGGGCTGGACTCGAACTGCTGTTGCTCAGAGCTCAAACTCTTGAGCGAGCTCTTAACCAACTGAGCCACTCGGCCGGCCCAACGCTTTTTTTTTTAATCAAAGAATTTTAAAACTATGTATCTATATGTACGTGTACATATAGATATAGACTGATGATTGACTGGTTGATTGATAGGTAGAGAGAGAAATATAGATAGGACTCATCTTTGCATGACTCCTATTGCATCGAGACCCACCCGACTCCAGTACGGCTCTCTTAACTAATGACATCTGCAGTGACCCTTTTACCTAACAAGGTCACACCTGAGGTCCTGGGGGGTACAGAATTCATCCCATAATAGCTGGGAACTTGTTAGGAATGAAAGCTCTCCAACCCAACTCCACCACTGACCCAGAAGCTCACTGAATCGGAACCCTTGGAGTGGGGTCTGGCGATCCGTCTTTGAAAGACCCACTCAAGGTGGGGGAACCACTGCTGGAAACCACTGCTGGTTGAGGGCTGTTCACTGCAGGTGACAGTGACCTAGATGACAGGCTCCCGTCTCTACAGGGGCATCTCCATTCTCTGGGGGTTGGGGTAAGTGGGGGCGTCCAGTCCCTGTGGCATCGGGCCACCCTGGTATCTGCTAGCTGTCTACAGTGCTCTCTAGGCCCATGTACATCCAGGGACAATTCCCGCATCAGCAGGGCTACCTCCCAGGCAGGGCACCGAGGCGCCCATTAATCCTGACAGCAGCACTGCGGTCTCTTCTCAGCTGCTCCTGTGCGCCTTGATACAGCTCTGGGAAGCTGCGTGGGGCTGAGGCCTTTCTGCCCACACATCTCACCCCCTTTCCACCCTCCTGCCCCTTCCTTCCACGCTGGGCACAGGGGCGCTCCAAGATCTGACTGGTTTCCTGGGTTTTGTCCCGAGATAGAGAAAAGGCGCCCTGGCTTTCTGGCTTGTCCTCTTCTCAGGCACCTCTGCCAAGGCTCCAGGACCCTGTCAGGGTCCCCTCGACAAACAGCTCCTTCTAGGTGCCATCCAGTGCTATTTCTCACTTCACCCTCAGTTTACGAAAACTACCTAATTTGTTGGATTAAGAAGAAACCTGGTAACAATCGTCCACATTTCTTGTCCAACTCAAAAGGTAAAGGGTTCAGTCTCTGGTTTTGCATCCGCGCGAGGCTCTCGCTTGCGTTGGGGAAAGCAGGATAACGTGTTCTTGTTAGGTCTTGAATCTTGAGAACAGCCATGGTGTGATAAGCACAGTGGGCTGCAACTATCATTTATTATATCAAAGTATTATTCCCCAATGTAAGGGGGGGGGCTGATGGCCAGTTAAATAGCCATCGCAAGCTGACCAAGAAGGTGGTGGGGGCACATAAATAGCCTCTGGGACTCTTTAGAGATTTTGTAGCCCGTGCTTTTACTGAGAAGGTCCAGGTACTCCCCTACCCTGCAGGCAACAGCTCGGCGAAGTGAAAATGGCGCCTTCCCACTGTCCATGTGACGTGGCTGCCAGGTTTGACCCTCATCTCAGGATGGCATAGCTGGGTTTGTCAGCTAGGAGCAACCTTTAGCTCTTCCATCTGAGAAAGGCTGACAGCGATCCATCACTTTGGAGAGCCAGTCCCCAGCCGACGGAGCCAGTCCTGGGAAGTGCTCATTAGCAGCTAGTGAAATGGCTCGCCGTTGAAGTGAGGCACTTCTTCTGCCCCTGTGTTCTCAAGGATGAACTCCGTCTGTGAACATGCTTCTCTGATGTTATCAAAGTCCCTTTTCTTCTTCTTCTTCTTTTTTTTTTTCTTCAAGAAGGGATATTAGAATATACTTATTGCTAAGTATAAAACTAAGTAGATTAGGTCCTTGCTCTTTGGGGAACATGAAAATTGGCCTTGATTGCAGTGGCTTGTGGCCATATCATCTGCCGCCAACGTCTGAGAGGAGCATTTCAAAGAAGCAGAGCTCCTCAAGTTGCCAGACAAAGCCATTATGTGGGCAACAGACAGCTCTCAGCGCATGTTCACGGGAGAAATTAATGATTCACTGAGAGCACAGCTGGCTCGTAAGCCGTAGAGACAAGCGATTATAATCTATGGTTGTGGAGATGCCCGTGTGATCAACCATTAGCTTCCCTCAGGGTTCTCAACCTCAGCAGTAGTGATTGGCATTGAGTTGGAATGGTCTTTGTTGGGGGGAGGGAGGCTGTCCTGTGCTTTGTAGCATACCTAGCATCACCTCCGCCCTATGCCTATGAGATACCCGTAGAAGCTTTTTCCCCGCCTTTGAAAGCCAACATGTCTCCAGGTATTTCCAATGTCCCCTTGGGGGGTGGCGGTGGGGAGAGCAGATTTGTCATTTCATACGTCCGAATTCCCTTCCTTTCTAAGGCTGACTCATACTCCATTGTGTGGATGGGCCACATTTTGCGTACCCATCACCTATTGATGGACACTTGGGTTGCTTCCACTTCTTGGCCAGTGTGAATAATGCTGCCGTGGGCGTGGGAGTGCCAACATCTCTTCGAGACCCTGCTTTCAATACTTCGGGGTATACACACAAGAGTGGGGTTTGCTAGGTCATATGGTGATTCTATTTTCAGTTCCTTGAGGAACAGCCATCCTGTTTTCCACAGCAGCTGCACCATTTTACGTTCCCAACAACAGTGCACAAGGGTTCCAATTTCTTTACATCCTTGTCAACAGCTTTTTTTTCTTCTGTTTTTCTGATAGTAGCCATCCTAATAGGTGTGAGGTGGTATTTCATTGTAGGAGAAGACCACCTTTAAACTCTAAGCAGGGCGCACACTGGGAACCATTGGGGGACACCATGTAGAGAGCCAGCAGGAGCATTGTAACACATACGAAGGGAGTCGGGCGATGGGGTGAGAGAAATCGAATCCCAGAATGGGTTGTGGAGAGGGCTGCATGGCACGAGGATGAGTGTATGACTCGCTGACCACCATGGAAACATGGCCGTCTAGAAGCCCAGTAGGGCCGTCCAACCAGCAGTCCCAGAAAGAGCCGTGTTTGGACTCTCAGGGTCCAATCCAGGCAGCACTGGGTAAGAGCCACTGAAAAGACTGCATTCCTTTCTGTTGTTGAGCGAATGCCACTTTTTAAAGCTCCCTCTGAAAAACTCAGTAGAAGAGAAGCTTTCTTGAGGAGGGCATGGTCAAAGTGACAGTGACGCCAGAGCAAAACGCCAATGGGTGCTGGTATTTTAGGTCAATGTGGGGGCACGGTCTCTGCCGTCTTCTAGGCATTGTCCTCACAGGGGGTTCCACCTGAGTGACAGTGACAGTCACCGTCCAGGTCTAGGGACTCTGGTCTTTTTGGCTGGATGCTCTCAAGGTCAGATGACAGAGGAAGAATGTCCTAGTTGACATTACTTTAAGGTAGGAAGGTCAGGCCCTAAGAACACGGATCCCATCTGGGAGAAAATAGGGGGATGGTGGGGTTCCAGCGATGGGGAAAGTGGGGTCACTAGGCTCATTTGGGGAAATGGCTGGCAATTGGCCCTGAGGGCCACGGCCCACCTCCCTGCTTCCGGCTGTCCCCTCCTACTCCATCCTCCTGTTTTCTTGTGATGTCCCCCATTTCCAGCACCCCTCCTTTCTAAATAAAAAGGGCACCATGCTTCTGAAAGTAGACTGGTGCTCAGCTGGCGCTGAGGAAAGCACAGAGGACTAATACATACTAGAAAAGATATTCAACGTCTCTAGGGACATAGGAAATGAGCGCTGAAATAACAATGAGATTCCAAGAACGGTGTTAAAACATTGCACTCGGAATGCTTTGAAACAGGTAGGCTTTTTCTCCCCCATGTGAGATTTTGATATAGCTAATAACGCTTGGGGTTGCGAGATTTCCGATACTTAGGAACCCTGGAGTAATGACACCAGACAAAGTACCAGCAAATTGGCACTTGCACACACCCCAGTAGACTGGAACACTGCAATCCCCAACACTCTTACTGCAATTATTACTCAAGCCCTTCACTGGCCTCGCGTCTCCAAAAAACGTCCAGATGGAAAGGGACTGTTATGTCACAGGTCCACTGACGCATTCGTGCAAGTGTTTGCAGCAGACAAAGCTGTGATCTGGGGAACTCGAAAATGAAGATGGCTTTCAAATGGGTAAAAGAATGAGGAACAAAGGAGGCAGGACTCGGTCAGGAGGGCTCTGCTTCCTCTCTCTTTTTCACAGAGCTGGAGTCAATTTTACGTTTAAACGTTTCCCACAACAGTCAAATCGCTCTCAAATGTTGCAGGGACGCCGGGCTGCCTGGCAACCCAGATGTGCTGTGGGGAACCGAGGAGGGGGCGCTGGGCAGGAAACGTTATTCCTTCACTTCTTCCCAAGCAGAAGGGAAATTGTGCCTTTTCTCCGTTCCAGAAGAATCCATTGAAAAAGACAAGCTGGAGAAAATGAAAACAAACCTCTCCTTCAGACACACTCGACAGGGAAATGGATGGTAGACAGAGTGTGGGAAAATGAGTTTCCGGAATCTTCCACATTAGCTCCACATGGGCAGTCAGGGCAAACTCGGTGGCGTTTTAGGGTCTCCCCCTCTCATGATGAGTCTGGGAACAGTCCGGTCATTCCCGAGGGCTCCCCTTGACCCTGCAGATTGGTGCCCGGTCGGGAAGGAAAAGCCAACAATTCTCTGGGGCAAGCCAGGTATCTGGGAATCGCTGCTGAGGGTTTCTCATCTCCTCAGACATAAATGGGATCAGAAAATAGCGCGCTCCCTGAAAATGAAGGATACCGGCACACGCATAGGCCGTGCTGAGTAACTAGAGGGCTGGATTTGAGGGCGCAGGTCTCGCCTCCTCCAGCCCACAAGGGCTCTTCTCCACATGACACAGGCAGGGGTTCCCATTATAGGGTCGCCTTCCCCCCACAGGGGCCATCAGCGGGAACTACCAAGGGGCGCGCAGCCGTTCTCGAGGACCAAGGATGACATACCTGGAGGCTCCGAGATGCCTCCGGCCGTCCAGCCTCTCTGCAGTGGGCTGAAGGGCGCCTCTTCCCCAAGTCACGTCCACCCAGAACCTCAGGATGTGACCTGATTCACAAACCGGGTCTTTGCAGGTGTCACTAGTTAAGGGTCTCAAGATGGGGTCATTCTGGATGAGGGTGGGTCCAAGTCCAACGGCTATGTCCTTATAAGAGAAAAGTGGGGGGGACTGAGACCCACAGGCACAAGGAGAGACAGAAAGAAGGTCCCCAGGAAGACAGGCAGAGAGTGAAGTGAGGCAGCCCCAAGCCAAGGAACCCCAGGAACTTGCTGGAAAGGTCAGGATGGAACCTCCCCAGGAGCCTGCAAAGGGACCTGCCGGCGCTTGGATCTCAGGCTTCTGGCTACGGAACTGTGAGAAAATACATTTCTATTGTTTAAAGCCACCGGTTTGGGACAATTTGTTACAGAAGTCTTAAGAAGCTAAAGCATTCTTCTGCTTTGAGCCCTGACTTAGCTCAGTGGACAAAACATGGCAGCCTCTGGGTACAAGCAGGTCCCCGGCCTGCACGGCAATGGCTGAGAAGTGATTCTGTCGTCCACAGGTGTGAAACAGGAGGTTGTCCTTACAGGACCACACTTCCAGCTTCTCTGCAAAACCAGCAAAGGTGGTTGCAATGGTCTCGGGTTCCAGCATGGCCTCAGGTCCTGGGAGTCGAGAAGGCTCTGCTCCCTTTAGAAAGACATGGGCCCCCATTTGTGCTTTAGAAGGATGTTTACATAATATGCGGGTTGGGGGTGGGCGTACAAGATTCAGGGGGTGTGAAGGCCCTCTCAAGTGAGCTCTTCGCACCCCATGTCCCCTCCCTATAGATTCACTCATCTAACCCCTCGCTAGCTGGTACAGACGTTTGAGTTTGCCACTTTCAGCTGCATGGCTGATTTAAGCCAGCTGGTTCCTGCTTTGGCCATTTTCATTAGCTGGAAACGCTGAAGTGGCTTCGAAATGTGACATGGTACAAAGTATAACAAACCAATATGTGAGCATCGGTGGAGAAAGGTTCAACCTGGCAAGATCCTAAGAATATTGTTTAGTGTGGGAAAGCCAGCTCAACAAACATGTGGTCACTTTGATGGAAAAAGTCTCCATAGACTAGATTAAAAAAAAAAAAGTATTTGGTTTGATGTTTAATGTGTGGTTAGATTAATGTTTGGTTTAGAGGTTATAAAGAAAGGCCAAAGTCAACAATTTTTTCTAGGCTACACATCATCTCTTGGGATATCTTTTTTTTTGGGGGGGGGGCGGGTATTTTTCTAAGTATACGTACAGTTCAGTGGTGCCTGGTACATTCACAAAGTTGCGTCACCATCACCACCAGCTAATCCCAGGAGGTTTTCACCCCGAGTCCATTAGCATAACTCCCCACTGGCCCTCTCACGGGGCCCGGGCACCCACTCATCTGCTTTCTGTCCATATGGACTGGCTTGCTCTGGACATTTCCTAGACATGGAGTCACACATTATGTGCCTTTGTGTGTGGCTTCTGCCACCAGCATCATGCTTTCAAGGTTCTCCCATGTTGTAGCGTGTCAGTAACTTGCTCCTGCCTGGGCCAAATAACATCCATTATAGGGACATGTCACATTTGACTTATCCATTCATCCGTTGAGGGATGTTTGGGTTGCCTTCACGTGTTGGCTCTTATGAATAACGCTGCCATGAATATCTGTGTACTTTGTGTAGGCTCAGTTTTGAATCCATGACTGGCTTCAGTCTACTGCAGAGATGGGCCCCATGAACCCCCTCCCACACACCCCAGTGGGACCCCAGGACTCTGCCCTTCGCCCTGGGCTGGTTGGGAACTAGGTTTGTCTGTAAAGGATTAAAAACACAACATCCTTTTAGAGGACGTGAGAGCCCGTCTCTGAACTCAGCCCGCGTTCCCTTGTCTGACACTTAGGTTCTAGAAATGAACCCACGGACAACCTCATCCTGCTTGGAAAAACAACACTGCTTCCCACATCCCCGCACACAATGGCACTTTCGCACATCTCCTTAAAAGCTTCTTCCCTGCCTCCAACCCTCACCCTTTTTATTTATTTATTGGAAGATGCTGAGGACATAGAGTGGCTGTTAAACTCACAGACGTTGTGTTGATTTGGTTGGGGGAGCATTCGTTATCAGCCATAATGGCTGTGCATGCCATTATCTGGTTTGATCTGCCAGTCAAACCAGGACGGGGCTAATGAGTCTGTAGGTCCCTGGGCGAGGCCAGCGCGCCGGCCTCTGCATCCCAGCTCAGAGCACCTCACTGCCCCCCGATTTACTGAGCCTGCTATGAATGGTGGGGCGCTTCCGTTTTCTGGGAGCACCCTCTCCTCACTCACAGCGTTTTACTTTAAAAAGAAAAATCATCTCTTAGGATTTATGCCCTGAAGGCTCCATTAACAGTCCTGGCACACAAACCCTACCCAGAAAGGGGCAAAGCAGCCATGCGAATCACTGAACTACTGTCAGTTACTCTTGAAAAACATCACAAGGCCCAGAAGACCCAGCAGAAAAGGAGGTGGAGGATTTCTAACTTTATTTATGATGGAGCGGTCACGTGAGCTGAGGGGGCAGCGGCCTTGAAGGGTGGGGTTGGTGGCTGGGCCACCAACCTGCTGACAGGACTGGAGACAGCTACCCGAGGTTCATGGAAATCCAGAAACACGCGGACACAGGACGGTGAAGCCAAGTGTCTTCTCTCTTCCTCAGTAATCTCCAAAATGGTTTGTATCTTTCGATAGCTCATTGATTCTATTGATCGGACACTTAGCTCTTGGTAGGGAAGGAATATAATCATGGAACCCATATGCTCATTGTCAGAAGAGAACCTGAGGACACACCGTCTCAGCAGCTTTCGCCCTAAGGAATTTCTTCATTTCCCACTCAAATCTGCACACGGACTATCCGGGCAGCTGTGCTCTTTGCATGTCAAATAAGTAGACCAGTGGTTGTCGATCGGGGTGATTCTGTCCCTCAGAGGACATTTGGCGATGCCTGGGGACATTTGGGTTTCACACCAGAGAGGCGGTGCTCCTGGCATCTAGTTGGTAGAGACTAAGGATGCCACTGAATCTCCCACAATGCATAGGACAGCCCCCGACAAAGCATTATCCGGCCCGGAAAGCCCAGTGCCCAGGTGGGGAAACCCTGGTGCAGACTAAACCGCTCTGTATGCTGATCACCTTCTTTCTTTGCGAGACACGGAGACGTGACTATTTACTATGCAGAAACTCATGGTAGCATCATAATCTCATCTTGTAGCGAGGAAGGACTCTTATGACTCTCAGCATCTCTAATTCCAATCACTGCGTCGCAGGGTTCTGAATTAGTTACAATGGAAGACCGTGCCTTAGTCTCAGGAACCGGCTCGACATAAATCCATAACTGAGCTGGCCTTTGAATTAAATCTATGTTGCATCCTTTTTTTTTTTTTCTATGGAAGAGTATCATTTATGGAAATGATCTGATAGAGGACGCTTAGACCAAGTTTCCATATATGTTTATATGTTAATGACCCTATAAAATTCCCCAGGAGTCAGGCTGTCTCCACAGCCCATGGCCTTGTAAGAGACGCCACAGGGCGAGGTGATGGAGAACGTGTGTGGGTTTCACCGTCGGGAGAAAGCTCTCAAGGGCCTTCTGCACGAACTGTCCAGTCGCGTGGTCCCAGGGATGGGCTACGTGATGTCTCCTGTGATTTCACCAGCATCCGTGGGCAGAGGCAGCTGGATGGGCGTGGGTTTGCATGAGCGGCCACACTCCCAGGGAAGAAAGGCTGGGGTTCCCCAAACTTCTGCTGAGCCTCATACAGACTCTGTTACTTTTGCCACCTTCTCCACAGTGGCTGACTGAATAGGTGTTTCTTAAAACAATTACTGTAAAAATTTAAATTCAATATGGCATCTGAAAAGAGACAACCCACTTCTCCCACTGTCTTTGCATCCCAGACATGGCAGCCGCATCCTTCACGCCGGTGCCTTAGAGTCGGTCTTGACTCTGTTCCTGGTCACTGCTCTGCAGGACTTTGGTGGCAGAGAAGATCCAGAATGCGGAAACGGGGCTGCCGCTAGTCGCGGCACCAATCAGCATCCGGCCCAGACATGCTGTCATTACTCTCTGTACTCCAAAAGCTCTCGTCATTATATATACTTTTTCCTATTTTTTTTTAAGCTGAGCCATCCTGCCACCTGTTGGCAGCTCAGCTCAGGTCGGGAATCGAACCGGCAACGCTGTTGCTCAGAGCTCGCACTCTTGAGCGAGCTCTTAACCAACTGAGCCTCTCGGCCGGCCCTACTGCTTCCTCTTTAAACAACATCACGGTGCAACAAAAATCAGTGTAGCTTTGAGTACAAACTGGGTAGTCGATGTTGTATGCAAGGCACGAGGTCCTTTTACTGCGAAAACAGAATCCAGTGCTCATGGAAACTTTGATGGATGTTTAAAAACAACCCTGTTAGTAATCCCCAACATTCACATAAGCACTTTTCATGCGCCAGACACTTAAGAGCATCTTACAAATAAATATTCGTGCACTGCGTCCTCCCAGCCGTGTGGCAGGAGGTACTTGACTCCCATCTGATTTAGCGATGAGGACACGGAGGCCCCCAGGGTTAGATGACGTGCCTGTAGAGCCACAGCCAGGCAGAGGAAGAGACAGGATCAGAGCCGAGGCCAGCTGGTGGCAGGGCCTGTGCTCCCCACCCCCATGCTTGTCCCTGCAATGAAAAATACAGAAAATAGCTCTTGTCTCCAGGGAACCAGGTCTGACTGCTCACCTGGAGCTGAAGGCCCCTGCATTTCAGACCCAGGGACCCCGCGGCGCAGCCATTCCCAGCCCAGAAGACAGAAAGCCTGCATTTCCGAAGAGAGAAGTTCAGGATAAGCACAACGGGGTGCTACCTAGGGCGCTACTTAGGACTCTGGAATCTGACGACCTGTTGGCCATATTGTCAGTTCCCATCTCTGCCTCTGCTTTCCAAAGACAGGGCCGGATGCTGTCATTTTGCAACAGAATGACGTGAAACCAAGGGTGCTAGGGGACTCGGTGAAACAAACCTCAGACTTTTCAGGTCATAATCGTTCCCACCCATGGCAGGAGGAAGTGAACCCAGATCCTTTCATCTACACAGCTGCCATCCTGGCCCCGCAGTTGTAAGGTAACAACACTTTTCAGTGAGTCACAAGCAGCCTGTGACAGGGAGCTTGTCCCTCCACACACAGAGTTGGTGGGTTCTGGCTGACCAGGGGGCTGAAAAGTGCCCACGTGAGGGCGAATTTGATCTCTTATGAAACAAGAGGGATTTCCTGAGGCGGCTGAACACCACATTGTAAAAGGCCTCGATCGAAACCCACTGTCAGAGGAGGGTCAGGTGCAATCAGTCTCCTCAAACACAGAGAGAAAAAGCAGGAAAGATGATGACAACACACGTGCCTCAGAAGAGAATTATTATTCAAACCCGAAGGAATAAAAGGCGCCTGGAGAAATGCACTGAAACCTAGGAACGCATTTTGTAAAGACATCAGAACCTTTCAACATGACCTTCCTTAAAGTCACACCACAAAAGTTCAACCAAAATGAAATGTGCTGTGACATAGTACCATCCTATTTTGTGAATATTTCCCCAAGCAACTCATTCAACATGTGATTAATTTTTATTCTAAAAGGCACCAAAGCACAGCTGCCATTATAACCTTAGTCCTTCTTAACTATAATAAACACCCTGATTTTTATCGCCTTTATCTTTTGAACAAATCTCAATCAAAGACGCTTTTCCATAATTGTGAAATTCTGGTCCACATTTTTAAGAGGATTTGCTTTAAGTGGCTTTCCCCCCAGTATTAATTATCCTCAGATAACAGGCGCTCCTCGGCCAAACTTTGGAGCCATTCATCACCCAGAGCGACGGGGCCGTCCCGTTACAACGTGGGTTTAATCTGCCGAAGCAGCAGTGGTGATGGCAGGTGGGTTATCCTGTTTGTTGATTTAAATTAGTTCCTGTTTTTCTTTTCTTAAGAGATGGAATACCTCTGCTGAATCATTTTCTGTTGGGCAGATTCCATTAACCCTTGCTGAACACTGGACTCACGCACTGGGGTTTCCCAGCTACTCACTGGCAATATTTAACCCCACCAAATAAGGAACAGGGTATTTTCTCTGGCTTTTTTCACATATATACACCCAGAGTGAGACATCACCCTGCTTATATCTTTTCTTGGGCTCCCTGACCATGTATTAACACATTCAACCATGCAAACGGTGCACAGTGTTCGCATATCTACTGAAGAATTCAGAGCTAAGGAAGAATCATACCCATCTCCAAATTCAATGGTAATTCCAGGTCAAAAAAGAGAGTGATCCATTTCATCTGCCTTCTTTGGGATGCAATTTCTGCCCTCCCTGCCCCATCCCTGATACCAGGTGAGGAGCTGGTGAGGCATCTGGCTTCCCGGCTTCCCGTGTGACTCCTCCTGAATCCATCCCCCCAGCACCCAGCCCAGTCTCCCCGGGGCACGCCAAGACTCTCGTGGGCCAGCGTGGGCACCTACCTCAAGATGAAGAAGTCCACGGTGGAGTTGCTGGCGACGGTGACATAGACGGTGACCACGTCTCCCTGCTTGGCCGGCCGGGAGGGCAGCCAGACGGCCACATTGCCATCCAGACGCAGCTCCCTGAGCTGAGCGGCGCTGTCCTGGGCCGGGTAGAGGCCCACGGCGCCGATTCTCTGCAGGTGGGACGTGGTGCCCTCCAGGCCGTCCTTCCCCGGGCGGATGGCGTTGTCCTTCCTGACGTCCCCGCCGGCACAGTCCCCGCGCTCGTCCCCCGCGAGCACGGCGTAGTA
>NW_017732305.1:493048-497425 GCF_001890085.2 Hipposideros armiger | reverse complement strand
TTAAAAAAAAACCACCATTGACTATTTAAGCAGCTTGTAATGTTGTACACAAACCAATGGACTAGTTGCCACATTGGAGGCTTTTATTCTGATGTATTCATCCTTCTCCAAAAAAGCTCTTAAACCTTGAAGTGTAGAGGCTAGAGGCTCATTTGTTTGGAGAAGGGAGTGGGCCAAGGGCCCTCTGAAGGGATGGAGCAAAGATTGGGAGGCCCATCTCTGTAGGGGAACAGTCTAAAAGGGGAAGCATTTGTCAACTAGCTTTATTGTCCTTCGCTCTTCCTGTGCGTAAGGATTCCTTTTTCCTACTTTGTTGTCTTTTGTAAAAAAGCCTAAAACATGAACCTTTTGCTGCTAAGCAAATGCTGAGTTTATTTTTTGTACAGTAAAGCTGGAGGGAGCTTGCTGTGTTGCTGTTTCCTCGGTGAGTTTTCTTCCATGATTTAAGCAAGTCGCTCCTGATCCTTCACATGGAGCAAAAAGTGTCTAGCTCATACTTTCTTGCTGAATTCTAGTTCTGAATTTTTCCAGTTCAAGTGAGATTTAACTTGAGCCTTGTGGGGTCTGGTACAGTGGTTACGGACATGGAGTTTGGCCACAGAGAGATCTAGGGTTGATCTACTCAGCCACGTGATATGGGCCAAGTTCTTATCTTCTTGGAGCTTCAGTTTCCATGGATGGATGGATGGATGGATGGATGGATGGATGGATGGACGGATGGATGGATACATTGGTAGATAGAAAGATAGGTAGGCAGACAGAGCTAGATACTATATAGGATATAACAGAGCAATTACAAATGCCCCCAGTTCTCCTTCTGCGTTTACACCTTTGGATGTGGCTTTGCAATCCTCCCTTCACTACTAACCCATTCCTTGAATCGAGGCTGGCCTTATGATTTGCTTTGACCAACAGAGTACGGCAGAAGTGACCATGTGCCAATTCCAAGTCCAGTTCTCAAGAGGCACTGCACACTTGCAACAGCTCTCTTTTGGACGCCAGCCTTCACCAAAAAGAAGCCCAGGCTAGCCTCCTGGAGGATGAGAGACCAGGTGGAGGAGAACAGAGGTGTCCCAGCTTTGCCTTGTGTGAGACTCAGGTGATTTCACCCCTGTCCATGTACCTCCCACAACCCACCAACATGGATACTCATGAGCATGGCTTCCCATGGAGCTGTGCACAGCCCCATCTGCACCCTCACAAGCTATGGCACTGTGTTTAGCATCTAAACTCATCTCATTTGGGGGAACGCTGGTCTAGCAAATTAAGGAAGGAGTCTTTGCTGTATCTCTTTCCTGACACTTTATCTCCTGACTACAAGGAACCCATCCATGGCTGCCATGACACTGTGAGAACTGATAAATATCCACCCTCTTGTTCTAGTTCACCTGCTCACACCAACGACTCCCAGAAAGATAGGATTGTTGAGTAATTTTTATTGACCTGGAAAAGTCCAATTCTGGTTTCCTACGGCCACAGGAGAGGGGAACAGAGGCCTGGCTGACAGCTGCCCCTTTCTGACTGGCTTCCCGCTGACAGCACATTCGTTTGCTCTCTCCTTTCCTGTTTATCCATTTTCTTTATCTGAGCTTGCCTGTCCGTGTTGGGGATATTGTGTCCCCCATCGGTTGTTCATCAGAGAACTTGACTGCAGAGCCGCTGGCGGAAATTGAGTTTTTGAGATTCTGAGATAATGAACCCAGGAGACACGTCCACGTCACTCAGCACCCAGACAGAGTAAGACCAGGGGAAATGACCCATTCAGCCAACCTAATGCATCAGCTCCATCATGAACGCTCACTTTGGGATGTGCTGACCAGGATGGATTCTTTAGCGTTGGTTTTCTCTGAGCTGTGACGGGAAGGGTGGGTCGGACCTAGGGAGGTTGAAGGGACCAGGGGAAGGATTCCAGGANGCTGCGCTCGGCCCAGTCTCGGCCCACGACGTGGAACAGAACCTGCACGGTGGGCCGGCCCGGGTAGACGCGGTCCCGCAGGATGTGGGCCTTCAGCCTCCAGTTGACACCGAACTTACTGGTTGGGCCTAGAAAGTTTGACACCAACATCAAATCCAGAGGCACCACCTTCTCCACGGTGAAGGGCCCATAGCTGGCGTTTAACACCGGGGGCCGCTTGGCTTTGTAGGTGAAGAAGGACTGCACGCGCGACTGCAGGCTGGAGTTGTGCGTGACGTCCTGGCTGGTCTCCCTCAGGAAGAAGGCGGTCTCCGCCCTCAGGACGTGGAAGCTCGCCGGCAGATAGGGGGGCAGCGAGGAGAACCTCTGGATGGTGTCGGAGACCCCACGGCCCTCGATCACTACAGGGGGGCAGAGAAAGAAAAGACAACGACAAACATGAGATGATCGCTGGGCTCCGCAGAAGCCCCTGGGCCCAGGAGCAACTTAGACACGAGAGATAAACACGCGAAGTCCACTTGGCCAGAACTTGCACGTTCCTTCTGGAATCGGCCGGTCAGCGAGTCTATGTGCTCCACAAATTACACACGTGTCGCGGGTTAGGTTCGACCATATGCAACAGAGACTTGCTATGTTAAGGACGGGTGCACAGTGAGCATTCCACGTGGTTCCACCTAACAGAAAGCCGGCAAGTGACTGACAAGTGGAAGGCAAATATGTTTGCTAATACATTGCATGAGTTTCAAGCACATATTACGGTGCCGGGACGTGACTAGAAAAACAGACTACCGGAATCGAATAGTCCGTCAATAGAGTCACGTGCATCTGGAAATTCAGTCCGTGATAAGGGTGACACTGCATGTCATGGGGCAAAGGCGGACTTTTTATAAACGGTGGGACATCTGGCTAGACACTTGGGGGAAAAAAGACAGACTCAGGTCCATGCCTCACACCATACACAAGAGTACACTTTAAGTGGACCCAGGATCCAAATGGGAGGAAGTGAAATGTTTTCAGTACTAAAAGAAAAACATGGATGAATTCCTCTGTAACATGGGTGACGAAAAAAACTTTCTAATTAGGATGCAAAGTCCAAACACAGGTTTAAAAAAATGATACGTTTGCCAGCGTAAAAAAGAAATAAATAAAAACTTCTTTGCATCGGAAAAAGGAATTATAATCAAAGTCAAAAGAGGGAGACATTGCAAACTGCTCCCGTATGGCGCCAATGGGTTTCGTTTCGCCCACAGCCCTTTAAAAGATCCTTGTGAATGGGGACCGTTTTTAAACCCTGGGAAATAGCTGGCTTTCCAGGATCTCCTGAAACACGGAGGCGTTGGCAGTAGCTAAGTTTCATGCTCCCACGGCAACAACAGAAGATACCAGCAGCCCATATCACTCAATTAAGTTTGACCCCCCAGGCACACGTAAGTTTGAAAGCGCCCATGAGCATCTTCCAGGCAGGTAAGTCCAGGGACACTGGGGGCTGAGGTCAGCGCCAAGACAGAAAGGAGCCTCCCTGGCCCTCCTGCCTCCCTTGGTCATCGCAGACACCCGCAGCAGTACAGCCCGCAGGCTCCTTGCTGTCGGGAGGTCATCCTCTCTAAAGATCCCCGTGAGGTTATACTTCCATTGTTGGAGGTTCCCCGAAGGACTGGCTACCTCGAGGGCACAGGAGATATAAGTGCCCCAACCGTGAACATTGCAAAGCCCAAGAAAGCCCCATCGCTTGCCCTTGTCTTTCAAAACCAGCCCAGAAAACCCAAACAAGCCCCCATTCATAGATGGACAGACATGACGGCAGTTCCTCTCTCTCTGCCCGTCTTTCCAACCTTCCCTGCTGCAGGCACAGCCCATCCGGCGTAGGGGGCAGCCTCTTGCATCTCCCCTCTGGAAGTCCTAATCTTTCTCTGGGCAGGGACACTGGCTATCAGATCAAAGCCGCCTTTGGTGCTGCAGCCAAATGGACTCGGGTTATCAGGATGACTTTTCAAAGAAAGAGCCGTCTCCCCTGTTCTTCGCCCAGGCGCCCTGTTCTGAGGTCACCAATAACAGGGTACTTGGCCCCTCTCTGGGGATGTCTCAAGGCTTCCATTTTAACCCACTCACATCAGAGCCAGGGATAACACTCTCAAAAGGCCCTGCCAAGGCCCAGCATTCCAGGAAGGGTCTGGCTTTATGTCCTTAAAAAAAAAAAACCACCATTGACTATTTAAGCAGCTTGTAATGTTGTACACAAACCAATGGACTAGTTGCCACATTGGAGGCTTTTATTCTGATGTATTCATCCTTCTCCAAAAAAGCTCTTAAACCTTGAAGTGTAGAGGCTAGAGGCTCATTTGTTTGGAGTAGGGAGTGGGCCAAGGGCCCTCTGAAGGGATGGAGCAAAGATTGGGAGGCCCATCTCTGTAGGGGAACAGTCTAAAAGGGGAAGCATTTGTCAACTAGCTTTATTGTCCTTC
>NW_017732305.1:479486-491050 GCF_001890085.2 Hipposideros armiger | reverse complement strand
GACATTTTTGATTCTCACAATTGGGAGGGGGGCCAGTGTGCTTCTGGTACCTGGAAGGTAGAAGTCAGTCATACTGCTGACATCCGACAATGCCCAGGACGGGCCCCACCACTACGAAGTGTCCAGTCCAAAATGTCGGTAGTGTCGAGGCTGAGAAACCCTAATCTAACGTGATTCACATAGAAGGTACTCGCGGTTCGTCAGAGATACAACACAGACAGAGGAAGGAATTTAACAAAACCGTCCTGGCCCGGGGAGAGGAAATGCATCGCAGTGGTCCAGAGCTTTCCTTGTCAGACAAAGACAAAACCGAGAAGATGCAGGGCATGTGTACGGAATACTACTCGACCGTCAGAAAGGATGAAATCCTGCCCTTTGCGACAACATGGATGGATCTTCAGAGTATCATGCTGACTGAAATAAGTCAGATGGAAACAGAGAAGAATCATATGACTTCACTCATATGTGGGATATAAAACAGAAAGCAACAAACAGACCAAATAAATAAGCCCACAGACACAGACAACAGCATGGTGGTTACCAAAGGGGGAGGGGGTTAGGGGGGGACGAAGAGGGTAAAGGGGTCACATATATGGCGATGGGAGGAGGACTGACTCTGGGTGGTGAACACACAATGCAATAGACAGGCGATGTATTACAGAATTGTACACCTGAAACGTAATTATTAACCAATGTCACCCCAATAAATTTAACTAAAAAGGAATCCATGTCCCCAATGAACTAGATAAGGCTTTTGTTTGTTTTAGGTTTTTTGTTTCTTTGTTTTTTACAAATACCTTAAACCTATGAGCTTCAGAATCCTCATCTCTATAACAGAAACCATATGTAAGCTAAGTACCCAGCGTGTAGGACGCACCTAAGAACTGGGACAAGTTGCTACCGTAATAATAATAATAATAATAATAATAATAATAATAATAATACTTACTATTATTACCATTACCACTATTTCAATCATGTTGATAAATTATACCAAAAAGCTCGTAAGGCTTCAGAAATGTGACAAAATTGGGGATGACATCCTTGTGAGAAAACAAGCCTGGAACCCAGGGAGGGGGTCTCCTTCAGTGACTTCAGGGCATGCTGTGCACCCCGTCTCAGGTTACCCCAACATCAGAGCCTGCAGGGCAGACGCGCCTCGCCCTGCCTCCAGGAAGACCCCAGCTGCCTTCTTGCAGCTGCCTGGACTGAGCTGGCCTGAGTGCTGGGAGGTCCTCCTCATCCCCGTTTGTGATTCATTACCGGTCCCCAGACACAGCGTGCCTCGTGCTGCTAAATATGCCGCATCGGTTTCCTTTTTTTTTTTAAACAAAAGGCACCTTGATAAATGGATTATTTGATTTCAATGCCTCTTCTGAACAACCCCCCTGGTCTCCTTTGCTGAAATTACAAAGAGTGGTTTGCAATTTCAGGACAGCCGAGAGTGCTCCTTGAAAACAGCAGGTCCTCAGATTCCCCTCTGAGCCCCTGGGCGGGCATCTGCCCCTTTTCTCTGGGAGAACCCCCAAATCACTCTCAGGGGCTCCTCCATCAGGTCCTTTCGCAGACAAATTCTCTAACGCACCCAGACGCTTCGACTCTGCCAGCATGAGAGCCGAGCCCTGGGCAGCACAGAGGAAGTACTCAGCAGGCCAAGTTGTAACGCCGAGATGCCGTGTTTACTGAACTGTTTGTAGTTCCTGAGCTTGGGCATGGCAAGTGGCCTGCGTGGTGGCCATGTGGCCGACTCCTCCATTCCTGCAAGGGGGCTTGGAGCCCCCACAAAACAGGCTCCGAAAGACTCAATCCAGGGTCCCACCCCCACCCGCACCCCCACCCAGGGAGGCAGCGCCCCTCCTGGAATGGTGTAAGGGTTCCCTACTGCGGCTGTCACACATTACCACGCCCTTAGGAGCTTAAGACAAGAAAAAGAAAAAAATTATCGTTCTGGAGGTCAGAAGCCTAAACTGAAAGGGGTTGTCAGGGCTGTGTCCCTTCTGGAAATGACAGGGGGAACCCGTGTCCCTGCCTCATCCGTTTTCTAGAGGTGGCTGCACTCCTTGGCCCCCGGCCCCCTCCCCTCTTCAGAGCCAGAAGCTCGCAGCCCCTCCTCCCTGTGACCTCCTGCCTCCCTCTCCTAAGGACTCCTGTGATGACATCATCCCACCTGGGTGACCCAGGGCCATCTCCCACCTCAAAATCCTTAACTGATTCATAGCTGCCAAGTCCCTTTCCCCATAGAAGGTGACATGTTCATACGTTCTGGCAGCTGAGAAACAGACATCTTGGCATGGGGGGGGGATATGATTCAGCTTCCCACAGGGGACACTCAGGGTATTGAGGAGGGGCCTGTGGTCACCCCAGTGATTAGTGGGGGGAACCCACCGGCATTTAGAGAGTGGGGTCCAACTCGGCTAGATGTCCTGTGAGGTACGAGGCAGCCCCACGCATGAAACCATTGCGCAGGTCCTGTGTGACTTCTGATGGGCGCCCCGGACATCACAAACGTGAGAACCTATGATAAACATCTGAGCCAGGGACCTCTCTCAGACACCCACAAAAAAACTGAGAGGGGCTACGATTTAATGTACTGTGCATTTTCCGGTATCATGGCTGCTGGCGTGGGGGCTGTACTTTGAGTTCATGAAACTTGACGTAAGTGTTGTTTGTCTCTTTGGGAAATTGTATGAACGATGTTCAAGCTGCTTGTGGAATCCAAGCCGTCCAAACGTAGCTATTCTGTCCGGACCTGTGGCTGACACACCGACGGTGACAACACAGAGGCTAGCATCTGAGTTCTTAATTCCGTCTTCTAGATAACTCGTATACGTATTAAAATATTATTTGACTATGGATTCGTTTGATCGTATTTTCTTCTGCATGAAGTTAGGGCATTTGTTTTTCATTTTTATTATTTTTAAATTTGTTTTTAATAATGTATGTAGGTAACTTACAAGGTTACACATTTGGTTTTATGATGTACAAAGGTGAGGGTTGAGAACCAGTGGTCCAATCTAGGGGTCGGCAAAATTTTTCTCCAAGGGCCACACAACTCACATCTGAGGCTTTGCCAGCTAAGAGAAAAGTCAGCATCACCCAGGTTCTTAGGTCATCATGCAAAATGTAACCATTGCCATTTTCAAGTTTTACCATTCTTACATTTTATATCACCATTACTTAGCTTGTGGGCCAGAGGTTCTCATTTAGGGGCGCTGGTGCCACCCAGGGGACATCTGGCAATGTCTGGAAACATTTCTCATTGTCAAGGTTGGGGTGGGATGAATGCTAGTGGCACCTAGTGGACGGTGGCCAGGGTGCTTCCAATGCCCACTCTGCACAGGACAGCCCCCAGGGCAGAAGCATCGGGGCCCCAGCCGTGACCAGTGCTGAGGGTGGGGGACTGCGCCCTGGGCCAGCGTGGGCCAGCGAGCTGGCCTCCTGAGAAAGAAGTGCCCTCACTCACGAGAGAACCACAAGTGAGGCAAGTGAGCGTGCAGGTGACTCCAATAATGCTGTCATCCATGCTGAGACACCGAGTGACGTGCCCGCGATGGGTGGGCACAGCAGACGGGGCCTGGGTCATGACAACCATGAGCTGAGGGACCCCTCGATACACACACTCTAAATATTGCCCGCTGCGCTGTCCTTCCTGATATGCGAACCAATGGACGGCCATAGTGCATAGTTTTTCTCTTGCTTTCAGCCAAAAGCTTCTAAAGTGATATACGCTTTGGCTTTGTCCCAACTGAGGTTATGCGCCTTCGCAAATCATATGAAAAGGAGATCAGCCCAGAGGGTACATAGTTTAGGCTCTGTGGGCCACATGGTCTGTGCTGCGACCACACAGCCCTCACCCCCTCAAGCATCAGGGACAAATGGAAGCTGTGTCCCAATAAAACTGTATTTGTAAACACTGAAAGTGCAATTTCATCGAATTTTCATGCCAGAAACATTGTTGTTTTAAAAAAAAAATTTCCCCCAACTGCTTCCAAATGTAAAGCTATTTTTAGTTTGGGGGCCACAGAAGAACAGGGGTGAGTCGGATTCGGGGTGTGATGTCTGACACACACAAAGCCTTTCTAAGAGCTGTGTATCATGTAGATGATGACTTTCTTGGTGTTTCCTTACAAGTATGAATTATACCCAAGGTTTACCTCATTGACCCGAAATGTAATTGACCCTTTTATTAAGGCTCCAAAACAGAAATACAGCTAAAATCATAAAAAATAAATTTTATATATATATATATATATAATTTATCAGATGCAAACATCACAAGGAATCTAACCACCAGTTAGCTCTGGTGGTTAGAGCGCAGGCTCACAACACCAAGGTGGCTGGTTCAATCCCCACATGGGCCACTGAGCTGCACCCTCCACAACTAGATTGAAGACAACGATTTGACTTGGAGCGGATGGGTCCTGGAAAAACACACTGTTCTCCAATAAAATCCTTTAAAAAAGGGGGGGAGGGGAATCTGGAGTTGCCTCACATGAGCATTTAAGGCAGAATCTAAATAACTGTATTTGCTGCCCATGCAGTCAATGATTTCAAGATGTTTTGCTGTGTCTTTTCAAAGGGAGAGGCATTTATTTATCACAGATGGTGGTATTATTTATGATGAAACCTTACGTTAATCCTGAGAGTCCCAATTAGCTCCATTCACGTAAATAAAAGGGAACAGCATTCCTGTTCTTTAGGATGGTCTTTTGCCTCAACAAAGAAAGGGCTTATTTTTAATATGGTCCACATATCTTCTTTCCCACTAATTACAGGTAATTAAAAACAAAAAACAAAGTCTCTATATCCCACTGAGTCCTGCCCATCTACCCCCACAGATGAGTCTCATTTGCTGGCGACGTAGCATCTGGAGTTTTGTTTGGTTACACTAGTATTTAGGGTAATTATATTAATGAGAAGTCTTAGGATACGGGGGAGAAAATGCACTCCTGATGGTGGAGAAACAAAAAGAGGCAAGAACAGATGAGATGAAAGTGGTTTTCTCTTTCAGGACATAGTCTTTACCTTTTCGTATTGTGAAGTAGGGCATTTAGACTGAGCCTTCCACAAAGAATGGACAATTATAGGGGAGGGTCCAGAAACATTAAGGGGGGACACATCCCTTAAAAGGAAGGTGACATCTTAGCCTCATGAAACCTGCATTATTGATCCTGGAGGGTGAAAATGGCAACAGTCACCATCAGCCACCCGTAGGCTCGGGTAGTGCATCTCGTACGATGTATCAGACTTACACATTTTTTTTTCCTCTAGCTGAGCCATCCTGCCACCTGTTGGCAGCTCCGCGGCAGCTCAGCTCAGGCTGGGAATCGAACCGGTGACCCTGTTGCTCAGAGCTCGCGCTCTTGAGCGAGCTCTTAACCAACTGGGCCACTTGGCCGGCCTTCAGACTTACACTGTCAACACCCCTATATGTAAAGTACTCTTGTTATTGCCCCATTCATACATGAGGAGACTGAGGCTCAGAGAGGTTCAGTAACTTACCCAAGGTCACCCAACTAGGAATACGCGAATGAGGGTTTGAACTCAGGACCCATGTGCTGTGCGATGCCTTTATGCTATAAGGCTCTGTTTAAGTTCCCATCTCACTTCCAGCTACGTGTTTCCTAGAGATACCAGGACAGAGATGGCGTGCCAGTGCTTAGTGACAATAACAGTGACAGTGCCATTACCATCTAACACTGTGTCTGTCTAGGGATGCTGAACCCTAGCTTGACAGTCATGTTATCGGTGAGCGAAGGAGATGGAGCCCGCGAATCCAGCAGTGCCTGATGCCAGAGCTTCTTGCTGGGTGCTTGTCCCTTCCTGGCTCGCGCCCGTCTGAGATGGGCTTCCCGTCACTTCGGACTGACTGATACCAGCATCCTGTGTTTGACTGATGAACCCACTGAGCTTACAACTGTTCTTATTTAATATTGCAGGGGCAAGACATCCGTTTCAGTCTTAACCACTAATCTCAAATGAAAAAAGCAGTCAGCGGGGGGATATTATGAGGACTGTTCTTCATTCCGCACATTAGCCGCGCTGCCTCGCTGTCGCGGCGATACAGATAAATAAGCCGATCCTCAGCAAGCTGCCGGGACTCTGAGCCGAGCATTCTGACTTAAGATGGGCCGAGAGAACCATGCAGATGTGGGGTCGTAGGGGAGATAAGACAGGCGCCCCAATAACAGCTCAGACGTGGGAGGTGGTCATGGGACGAGAGGAGAGAAAGTGCTGTGAGATTGTCCGGGCTGGGGAGGGACGTGCCAGTGGCATGTTGTGAGGACCAGGGCCTCGCAGGAGGTGTTCGCACAAGGCAGTGGTTTGCAAGGGGAGGGGGCATATTTCACAGTGACAAGGAGAGCAGACCAGCCTGCGCTCACTTTTGGGGTCTCTCTAGAACACAGACGCTCTCTGTCGCCCCCTGCCCCTGCCCTGGTATACAGTGAGGGCTGGGGGCCCAGGGCCACTGAAGCTTGCAGTCACTCCAGAAAGACTCTCCTTCCTTGGAAAACTCACAGACCGAGAGAGGCTTATCAGTTCTTGCCCGTAATGGGTCATAATTACATAGATAGAAGGAAATCCGGGAAGCGGATTATTTCAAGTGGGCACATGGCCACCTCCAGCCCATGTAGTGTTCCGTAAGTGAGGAAGGATGGGAGAGCGGGTATTGAGTAGACAATTCACATTATTATCACACACGTAGCATAATCACTGATGTTCAAATAAGTACGTTAAACATAAGAATCATGTCCATACTGATAAAAGTTAATAAGTATTGACGCATGTGACATAGTAGCGATGGTAAAATAACAAGGAGAACAAAACGAATCACAGCACTGTTCGCTACGCGTGTCTATTCACACGGTGGAGCACGTGTGTCGCTGGTCCTCCCCTTGAGGGGGGCAGGGTAGGGATCTGCATCTTCACAAGCTCTCAGGAATGCTGCTGCATGTTCCAGGAATGTGGACCCCACGTTGAGAACCACCATGGCTCTAAGGCGGCAACCCGACTCTGCAGAGAACCCACATCAAGAGGGCACAGGGCATTGCTTCAAAGGGACATACAACCTTGCGAGATTTGAGGTCGGTCTGACCCCAAAAGGAAGCCTGTGTCGTTCTCCATGGGCTCACCCCAATTCATGGTCTTCATCATTCTCCCCACTCCCCCCAAAATGATTTTTGTTTATTTGTTGTTGTTGGGTTTGTTTTGTTTTCTTTTTTGCTTAAGTGTCTTTCTTCTCCTACTAGACAGGGAAACCCCATGAAAGAGAGACTCTATCTTCTTCATCTCCAATGCCAGGTCAGGACCTGGAGCCTGAGAACACTCGATAAGGATTGACGGAATGAATGAATGAATGAATGAATGAGTGAGTGAGTGAATGAATGAAGGAACGAGCCACGTAAATGAGTAAGTGCCCTGAGAACCATGGCTGCCAGTTCCCTGAGTGCCCTGAACTAATTCGCACGTCCGCCAGCGTCCTGGGCTCAGTCCCTCCCAGGACTCCCTGGGCCCGAGCAGGTAGCCATAGAGCCTGGCGACAGCCTCATGTCACATCCTTCCCGCTGCCTGATGGACTTTTTTTAGAGCTGCCTCCCGCGAATTCAGTGTCTGGAATGTGTCTAGGCAGCTGTCCCTGGTTTCCTCAAGCTATGCGTGAAGCCAACACTCTATTAAAACGTGGAAACGAGATACTGCCTCCAAACCAAGGCAACCGAAACAAACAACGGAAAACAAGTGAACGAAGGAGGAAGGACAGTCAGTCTGGGCTGTGGGAGAGCCCGGGCCAGTCTGCTTCGGGGACCTGACACCCCCTTCTTGGGTGGCCCTCCGAGCAGCCTGTGGCAGTAGGAAGGAGGCCCTGGGAACATCCGAGACCTGGCTCTCCCACCAGTAGCACGCGTGTCACTCCCAGAGAGGCCGGTCGGGGCCACAGGGGAGCTTCTGCAGGGAAGGGCTCTCAAACTGGACGCACGTGGGGCCGCAGTGGCCCTCAGCCGGCTTTACTACTCTGCACAGTGTTTAAAAGACGGCAGGGGCGAGGGAAGGTCGCCGATTCTTTGAAATTAGAGAGAGCACGTATACATTTAGATTCTTGGTTTCTTTTGAGGAAATTGGGATTTAGGGCAAATACGAGGCTGGCCTTCCTGCCTGGCACCAATTGGCTGCAGCTGGTTGCTTTACGAGAAAGAGAACGCGGTGACGGATGGTAACTAGATGCAGTGTGGAGGCTGTATGCGCTAGATACCCACGTCAGACACACCTAAAGTTAATACATGTCAATCATATCCCCACAAAGAGAAAACGTTCCTTGGCCTTGTAACCTCCACCCCCACACACACACCTCCACCCCACCCCCACCCCGAGGTGGGAAGAGAGAGGCTGAGGGGTTCCACAGCCCCCTGCCCGTCACGCAGGGTTCCTCTTGAGACCCAACCACGCCGCACACCCGCCCTTTTTATAACGTGCTGCCCCCTGGGTTAGCAGAGGGTGGACACAGCAGCCCAAAGGGTTCCCAGATACTTCCAACGTGACAGAAGTCAAGACTCGAGGCTGGGTCCTGAGCCAGGACAGTGGCGGACACTGGGAAGGTGGACAGTCCAGGTAACTCAAAGGCTGGAGGCTGGTGGGGGACGGGGGGCGGTGCCACGTCCAGCTGGGCGGGGCTTGGGGCGGGGCTTGGGGCGGGGCTTACAGGTATTCCTCGTGAGACTGGATAAGTCAGCGCACCTCACAGAAGGGGGCGGGGGACCTCACTGAGAGTTGGGGGGGGAGATAACGTCCCCCGTCCCCTCACGGAGCCCGTCTCTGCTTCCACCACAGTGGGGTGGGGGTGTGGAGAGACCCAACAGTCACCTACTAAATGAGGCCTGACAAAGTGAACCCAGAAGTCCCTGGAGATACGTGAAAAAGTCAGAACTGAGTGAGACGGATTCGGAAGAAGGGAGACCTCCGATGCCAGCTCTGACCTCGGCAGAGCCCGGGGAACCCCTGCGCCCAGGCATCACGACGCACGTCCGCACTCTGCTGCCTCATGAACGCAGTGGAAAGGCCCTGGACGCCGGGTCACCAGGCGCCCCTCCCTGGGAACCAGACACTGCCATGCCATCCTTGACGAGAGCCCTCCTCTCACCCCAAAGCGGGTCCGCACAAGCCCTTGGCCCCTCTTCACCTGATGGAAGCCCAACAGTCAAGTCCAGCCCAGCACAGCCATTAAGGCTCGGCCGCTGCTGGTGGCAGGTCCCTCAGAGCCCCCCAGACGCCCCCGCAGGCCGACCCTGCACTCACAGTGTCTCCTGCGGGGGTGGGCAGCAGCCCCGCTCCGCCCACCCCTGACCTGGGCCTGTGTCCGGCACACCAACGACCAACAACTTGACTCCATCAAGTCATGATTTACTCTCTACGTGGTTTTTTGTCTTCCAAGAACAGGCCAGACGTCCGTTTCTCCAGTAATGATTTAGGTCACTCACTGGATTTTTCCCTTGTTCCGTTTTCTGGAACCTGACTGCCTCCGTTTGTTTTGTAGGACTTTAAAAAATGTTTTCATCCTTTAAAAAGAAAAAATTGGGGTCCAGCCGAGTGGCTCAGTTGGTTAAGAGCTCGCTTAAGCGTGTGAGCTCTGAGCAACAGCAGTTCGAGTCCCCGCCTGAGCTGAGCTGCCGCTGAGCTGCCAACAGGTGGCAGGATGGCTCAGCTAAAAAACAAACAAACAAAAATTTAACTGAGCAGCTTGGCTAAAGCCCCGCCCCCCCCCTTGGTGTTCGCATCTGGGCCACAGAACATCAGCTAAGCAGATGCCAGTTCACTGAACAGTCTACAAAGGGGAGTTACTTAGATAATCCATCCACATCCCAGCTCTGAGGCGTTTCTAAGCTGAAAAGGGTGGTTACAACACCAGGCCCACGGAAGCTCGCAGCCTTTGTGCGCGGTTAGAAAAGCCAGGTGGCTGAGGCTTTTCCGGCTGAGCCTCCCTCCTGCATTCACTGTGTCTGTCTTTTATTTTTAAAAAATAGTTTAAAATCTCATCCAAATGTCAAGTGATCTTCCTTTTTATTTTTTTAAGATTTCATTGGAGAATTGGGGGAGGGGAACAGCGCTGGGGAATGGGGGAAGGGGGACAGACAAGTTGCTATCCTTTGGTTCTTCAGTCTAGTTGTGGAGGACGTTGCCTCACTGGCCCATGTTGGTATTATCATTGCGCTCTTCCTGGGTGAGGCAGATCGGTTGTCGGCCATTGGACAGCCGCTCACAGCGGCCCCACCATAGCTGGCAACTCAGGCAGTCCAGCTTCAGATCAAGCTGTTGTTTCACCATCTTAGCTGTAGAGGGCGCAGCATCACTGGCCCTCATGTGGGATCCAAACCAGGGCCCTGCTGCTCACAGCTGGCGTCACAAGCCAACTCCTAACTAACGCGCCACTCGGCCAGCCCTCACTGTGCCTTTATGGGAAAGTACTTGTCTGGAAAAACTCCTTAAAGTGACCTCTAAACACACTCAGGGTCCCCTGTCCTGCTAAGACAAGGGCTGCGGAGGGACAAATAGAAATGTCCTGGGTGGAGAGAGATCTGGGGATGGTAAAATGAAGAAGAGAGCAGGGAGGCTTTGCGGGACTAATCCGACCGCCTATATCTTGCCTTGGATCTGGGGACACCCAGGGTTCCCAGTCGGGTGTCCAGGGCCTGAGCACCATGGGCAACAGCTCAAGCCCGACTGGCTGGCTCGGGCATCGCTTGAGGTCCTCAAGGGCCCGGGTCATGTTTCAACCTTTTGATGATTTCATGGCTTATGGAAACGGGTGGGTGGGGTGGAGACAGCTAGCTGTTCTGAGGCAGGAGATGCACCCACCCTGTGGCCCACTGCTAAGTTTCTGCCCTGGAGAAACACACACACACATACTCATACTTGTACACACACTTACACACAAATATGCATGCAACACACACACACACACACACACACACACATGCACCTGCAGACACCTATCCACAGACACACACACAGACATATATGCATAGACACAGGTACACATAACCACGTGTACCCAGAGAAAGGTACAAAGCTCACTCGCTCGTGTAAAGGTACAAAGCTCACTCGCTCATGTATTTTAGCTCTAAGTTTTAGAAACTTAGAAACAACGTAAATACCTGTCCATCAGTGGAGAAAGATGGCTAAGCCATAATGGGGTTTTTGTGTTTTTTTTAAAGATTTTATTGGGGACTTGGGGAATCAGGGGAAGGGAAACAGATAAGTTGCTCTCCTTTCTTTCTTCAGTCTAGTTGTGGAGGACGTTGCTTCACTGGCCCGAGCTGGCACCATCATTGCGCTCTTCCCGGGCAAGGCAGATCAGTCACCGGCTTCTGGATGGCCACTCACTGTGGTTGCTGGCTGCTCACGCTGGCTGCTGGCCACACACGGTAGCCCATGGCAACCCACTGCAGCAGGGGCTGCAGCCTACGCAGTCACCCACGACCCACAGCAGCCCAGCTCCAGGTCGAGCTGTTGTTCAGCATCTTAGCTGTGGAGGGCAGTGTCACTGGCCCTCATATGTGGGATCCGAACCAGAG
>NW_017732305.1:470971-476374 GCF_001890085.2 Hipposideros armiger | reverse complement strand
GGACTTTCAACTCATGGCCTTTAACTCAATGAGCGTGCTTTTAACAGACAGAACAGGAGAAGACACAGAGAGTCCATGTGAAGACAGAAGCAGAGACTGGCGTGTCGCGGCCACAAGCCAATGGCCACCTGGGGCCATCAGGGGCTGAAGAGGCTGGAAGGACCCTCCCCAGGGCCTTTGGCGAAAATGGAGCTTAGACGTCTGGCTTCTAGAACTGGGAGAGAAGCCGCTTCTGTTGTTTTCAGCCACCAGCTTGTGGTCATTTATTATACCAGCCTTCGGAAACTAACCTAGGTTGTAAAAGCCCCACAGAGGAAACCAGTCAGAACCCCCCAAATTGGTAGGAGGATCTGCTGAAGCAAGACAGAGTGAGGCTCAGAAGGCAGTTGCTCAAGTAATGGGTGCAAACACCGCCCAGGAAATCAATCTTGTCTCTTTCTCCCCGCCATCCTGCCCCTCGGCCCACACTTTCGTCCGACTTATAGGAAGCTCACCGTCTGTGATGGCGGGGGCGTGCACGGCCCCCATGAACAGCCCGTCGCAGAAAACCTCAGCCTTCCCGTTGTCCTGTGCCTCTTACAGTTGTTCCCCGTCCCACTCCCCACTCTCTGAGCCTGGAGAAAGCGGCAACTCCATGAGAACCCCTTCCACCAGCAACCATCGCTTATGGAGACGCCATAATAGTGCCAATTAGTGCTTTGATGAGGGCACCCTGGAAACTGTGTGCTCCTCTCAAAAAACTGTGAGTGGCCTTCAATACATTGGTTCTATCAATTCTTGATCTCCTCGCTAGGTAATGAAGGTATACATGAACAGTTGCAGTTGATGCTTTAAAAACAAACAAACAAAAACTCTGCTGTCTTCTGAACTCTCCAAGTGGGCTTCCCTAAAAGAGGCGGTAATAAGCCTACAGCTCTGGTGGGACTACCCAGCTTCCCGGCCCTATTCTCCGGCAGTCTCGCATAGCAAGCCCACCTCTGGATCTCACACAAGCACGGACAGCTTGTCCAGGGGAAGCACATGCACAGAGAGGAAATGTAACACGTGGCAGTGGAGACCCTAGAACTCAGCGTTGCCCTCGTACCTCTAACCGCCAGCCCAAGAGAAGGAACTGACGCCGCTCTTGGGGAGAGACCATCTGACGCCAGAGAAACGTCAAGGAATCTAAAAATCTAAAAATCAACCACTCGTGACCTCAACCATTCAGTCTAAGTGCCTTCTCACGCCATGCCTTCACAGTGAGGGCAGATGGGAGGTGAAATGAATGGCAATGGTTTGCAAACATTTGGTGAGGGTGTCCACACTTTGAAACACATCTGCGACGAGTGGGGGACACACATATACACATATAAGAACCTCTATCCAGGGGACGAGAGCTATAACGCGGCGTGGTTCTGTTTTCTGTTCTACTCCTATATTCTATTCCATTCGGTTCCATTTCATTCCATGCTGTTCTAATCCCCTCCCCCGGTTTTTTAACTGCCCACTAAAATGATCGCACCTCCTTCGAACGGGTCATCACTTGCCATTTGAAAACCACAGGCGACCGTGCAATGGAATCGCCTATGGGAGGCAGGCTTTCTAGTTAGTTCATGAGGCAAAAGGATCTGGTCCAGGTATCCTTGGGAAAAAATTCTCAGGAAAGCACGGTGGTGGAGAGCAGCGCAAAACTTCTTAACTCAGTGAGGCCAGCATCAGAGAAATGGGTGTCTTACAGTTGCATGCCGGGGTCACCAGCACGCTTTGGGGAGTCATACTGGGGCAGCACTGCAACATCTTTGTATCGGGAACTCATTCCATGAAACGTACAGAGGAACTGAGAGGAAGGAAGGGAAACAGACAGATGTGCTTTCCACGCCCACTTCCAGGCACATGGCCACACAAGGAGAAGTGATGAGATCACTCTTAACGTTTCTGCTGTCTGTACGAAATGACATTAACAACCTTTACGAGTTATGTTTTCTCATCTGTGAAATACGCATTCATTCACCCAACAACATTGGTTGAATGCCTTCTATGGCTGGGTGCTGTTCTAGCTTTCAACCCCCCCCCCCCCCCCCCCCCCCNTTTTTTTTCCTTTAGCTGAGCCATCCTGCCACCTGTTGGCAGCTTAGCATCAGTCCACTCGGGCTGGGAATCGAACCAGCGACCCTGTTGCTCAGAGCTCACATTCTTGAGCGAGCATTTAACCATCTGAGCCATTCGGCCGGCTCTACATACATTTTTAAAGCTCAGAAACCGACACTGCATTTTTCTGTGGGCGCAAAGCTGTGTATGTGAACCGTGTTAAAGGGTCCGGGTTAAGGACAGGTCAGAACAGTAGGTTCCTCTGCAGAAGGAGAGGGTGAGGTGTCATAGATACTGAGAAACAGGCACTTAGCTAAGACATGAAGGTATGGACACTTGTTGGCTCCTAAAATCAACGTTGCAAATGAATACAGAACCCAGAGACAACCTGGGTGGGGAGTGTTGAGAGGGGTCTTCTCCAGGACAAGAACAAAGAGAATGAGGCAGGGGAACCGGACCAGATGGGGACAGTGTCCCTTCTTGGCGGCCAACCTCAAGGGCAGACCCCCTTTCCTCTTAAGGGGGCAGACCTTCTGCCACTTCCACTGCTTATGAGAAGCAAGGGAGGGGTCTGGAGTTTTGTCCTTTGAGCCACTGAGGTTCGTGTCTTGCCACTGGCACTCTTTCAAGGTGACAGATGTCCTCTCGATCGGAGCTGCTCTTTGTCTTGGTATTAAGTCCCCTACAGCCTCCCAGCTGGGGAGGCTCCTTCTCTGATCCAGGGAGCCTGCCGGCGAGTGCAGCAGATGGGGTCCTCAGAACAGTGCTTCCAGGGACAGGGGACCTCCCTGGAGGGACTGAGAATGAAGAGATGTCCCTTGTCACACCCATGGGTGTTTATGTCCTTGTCACAGTAAGCCCACCCAGAACGACTCAGCTGCTTCTCTGTAGATGGGGGTCCCCTCACCACCTCAGCACTCGGTTACGCAGTCATAGATTTGTTTCCTGGGAGTTCCTGCGTCTATTTCCAGAGAGGTACTCAAAACGGGCAGGGCAGACTGAGGTCCTCAGTGGGGCCACACATGTCCACTGCCCATACTCATCACTCTGGGCTCCCGCAGCTGCGAGCCACCTACTCACCGAGGTTTACTGTTCTGGTGGTGCCTTCATGGGACAAGGCAGATGGAGAAGGTTCTGGGTGGCTGGCCGAGCGCACTCCCACCTGAGGTCAGCCGAGAGGATGCTCTGTCCCCGTCTCAGCTCCCAGACCAGATGTAAACAAGTGTCCGTCTCACGGTCAGTGTAATGCCGTGGTTTCCTCTTGTCTGTGCTTTCTTCGGTGTTGGTTTTGCTGTTGAAAATGGCAGAGGGCTGACATGCTGTCCAGTGTGCCAACACGCAAGGGGCTGCCGTGTGCCTCCCGGGAAAACGACGCGTGTTAGATGAGCTTCGTTCAGGCCTGAGTGACAGCTGCTGGCCGCGAGTTCCGAGTTAACGAATCAACAGTATACTTCAACTCAGGTGCCTTTCAACACAAACACACTTAAAATCAGGTTGTGTATTGATCGGCTGATGGAAATATTGTGCCAGAGGCTCGCAGGAACCCAATGCTATTTCCCTCACAACGACGGTTCAGGGCTTACTGATTCAGTGTTCACAGCGACTCTGCAGCACATAATTACTGTGAATATCAAGAGTAATGAGACTCGGCTGTATTTCTCACCAGTGCCCCTGTGCTGTGGAGTTCAAACAGCACATTTTGCTACCGTATTATTTTAAAGCCTCTGGCACGTTTCCTCCTGTGAGGGGGTGATACCCATGGCATTGCGAGTCTCGTGCAGAAGTCATTCCCGAAATGGGAGGAGGAGAAGGGGAACTCACATTCACACACCTGCCACGACACTTTATATAGACGCTCTAATTTCATTCGCACAAACATCTGGTGAGATGCCCCAAGGCACCTACTACGTGCCAGGCACTGTTCTAGTCACTGAGGTGGAACAGGGACGACACTCCGCCCTCTGGAGTCGGCTTTCTGTTGGGAGAAGATGACAGTAAACGCAGTGCGTAGTAGGTCAGATGTTGATAAATGCTGCTTAGTGAACTACAGACTATCGGAGGGGCATGATTTCAGTTGGCGTGATATCAATATGGTGATCACAGAGGGTCTCACTGAGAGGGTGACCGCTTGGGGAAAGGACCTGAAGGAGGGAGACCTTACAGATAAGGAAACTGAGGCATGGAGGGAGTAAGGGACTTGCCCGAGGCTCGTGGCCAGTCAGGGGCAGAAATGTGACAGCCAACTTGTCTTTTCTGCCTGTCCGAACGGACTAGCCCCAGTTCAATTGTTGGCAAATAATTAAGGAGCAGAACAGAACCCTGTCCCCATTGGAGTACATTTCATCTCTTAGGTGGGTAGAGTGTGGCCCCCCAAAAAGGTAGGGCCACTTCCGAACCCCAGAACCTGTGAGTGTAATCTTATATCCTTGTAAAGAGGGTCTCTTTACAAGAAGACAGAACCAAGTTAAGGATCTTGAGATGAAGTCACCCTGGACTTAGGGTGGACTTTCAACTCATGGCCTTTAACTCAATGAGCGTGCTTTTAACAGACAGAACAGGAGAAGACACAGAGAGTCCATGTGAAGACAGAAGCAGAGACTGGCGTGTCGCGGCCACAAGCCAACGGCCACCTGGGGCCATCAGGGGCTGAAGAGGCTGGAAGGACCCTCCCCAGGGCCTTTGGCGAAAATGGAGCTTAGACGTCTGGCTTCTAGAACTGGGAGAGAAGCCGCTTCTGTTGTTTTCAGCCACCAGCTTGTGGTCATTTATTATACCAGCCTTCGGAAACTAACCTAGGTTGTAAAAGCCCCACAGAGGAAACCAGTCAGAACCCCCCAAATTGGTAGTAGGATCTGCTGAAGCAAGACAGAGTGAGGCTCAGAAGGCAGTTGCTCAAGTAATGGGTGCAAACACCGCCCAGGAAATCAATCTTGTCTCTTTCTCCCCGCCATCCTGCCCCTCGGCCCACACTTTCGTCTGACTTACAGGAAGCTCACCATCTGTGATGGCGGGGGCATGCACGGCCCCCATGAACAGCCCGTCGCAGAAAACCTCAGCCTTCCCGTTGTCCTGTGCCTCTTAGAGTTGTTCCCCGTCCCACTCCCCACTCTCTGAGCCTGGAGAAGGCGGCAACTCCATGAGAACCCCTTCCACCAGCAACCATCGCTTATGGAGACGCCATAATAGTGCCAATTAGTGCTTTGATGAGGGCACCCTGGAAACTGTGTGCTCCTCTCAAAAAACTGTGAGTGGCCTTCAATACATTGGTTCTATCAATTCTTGATCTCCTCGCTAGGTAATGAAGGTATACATGAACAGTTGCAGTTGATGCTTTAA
>NW_017732305.1:458397-469666 GCF_001890085.2 Hipposideros armiger | reverse complement strand
GTTTCACAAGCGGAGTCACTCACTGACACACAAGCCTTGAGACCCCTGAGGACGTCTCATCCTCCAAGTTCATGAGTTTTTCAGTCTTTTAATTCTGTAAGTCCCTTTCTTTCCCTTTTATACTAACAAATATCACGATTCTCTTGATATTTAAAGCTGATATTTTACCATACGAGATAGTCAGAAGGCTTTTTTTTCCCTATCAAGATCTTGAGAGGAAAAAAAAAATCAAAGACATTTTATTGTGAAACAAGTAGAAAAGTTTTCAGATTCCTATGAAAGCATCCCAGAACGCATCCTATCAGCAGTTTCGCAGTGTGGACCCTGAGACCTTCATAAATCAGGAGGAAAAGTCTCTGCTTCCACGCACCTGGTTACTTGGAGCCCAGGAAATAATTAGGGCAGGCTGCTGCAGTGTTTCTTTGGTTCCTTCCTCCTAAAAATCCTTAACTGGCGATTTCAAACACTCTCGGAGTGATTACAGCTTCCTGGTGATTAACAGCTGCAAAGTCATCACTATCTCTTAAGCTTTCTCCTGCGAAGGGAGAGACGGAAAGTAGAAGAAAGCCACAGCACGCCCCTGCTGCCAACCCTGGCGCTCCCATGGCTTTGGGACAAAGTCCCAACTTCTCGTGGCCTCGGAGGCCCAGCGTGGTCTGGCCTCTGCCTGGCTCTGCAGACTCAACTTCTAAACCTCCCCCTCGCTCTCTCCACCGCGGACCTCATGGTCATCATTGCCTTCCTGGAAATATCAGACTCATTGATGCCTCCAACCCATCACTTTTGCATCTATCACCTTTCCTAGAATACCACACACACACACACACACACACACACACACACACACACACGTGCCTCTTTTCCCCACTTCACTTGGGTCCCAGCTTACTTGTCACTGTCACCTCCATAGGCATGTGACATACTGACCCCCATAAAATGGCTTTTAGCGATTTTTAGTGATCCCCCCCCCCGAAAGAAATTCATAAAGTAGTTGTTTTGTAAACGCATAAACATCGCGTTTTAGAAACTCAGCGTATTCCCCTCCTTGTTTTGGGCATCGCCAGGCCTAGAGCTCAGCTGTCATCCGTCTTTTCTAACTGCACCAGTCCTCATGTTACGCGTTTTGTGTACTAAGTTTCAGTTTCCTTCCCAGCCCGCAGTTCCCCTGCTTCATTTTTCTTCCTTTAATTTACTTAATCTTCCTGTCTTGTCAGCATCTTTGAACGTCTTTTCTTCACCAAAACAGAATATAAGCAATTAATAAATGGGCATTCGAGTGTTTATTGTGCAGAGAAGTAGGGAGTCCGTCGCCAGTCTCGCTGGGAGTAACGACTGGTATACATCATGCTCGGTTCTTTGTCAACAGCAAAATCAGCCTGCATTCTCTCTCTCATGTTCACTTCGTCTTGAGGTCTCTCTCCTCTCTCCCTCTGGATTATAATTTATAATCTGGATACGGAAGTAGACTTCCTGTTACATGAGACAGAAACGTTACCAGACTAGCTCACAAAGCATGCACGTACACACATACACATACACACACACACACACACACACACGCATGCATGCACACACACAGTTACTAAAAAATCATGGAATTGTCCACATAAACGGGTGGATTTTAAAAGATAGCAATTATATTTCAATATGGTTGTTTAAATAACAACAAAAAAATGACAGCAATTTCATGCTTACATCCTATCACCTCTGCAGTCCCAATGGAAAGGCCACGCCCCTCCCTCAACAAAGCCAATAAAAACCTGGGGTGTCTCATTGTCTCTGATTGGTGTAATCCGTGTTACAGGCCCATCTCTGGACCAATCACTTTGCACAGGGAGAGGCACGCTTTGATTGGACCGGCTTGGGTCACATGTCTTCCCTGGAGCCAAGACGAAGTCAGTTGCGTGTGAGTTACGTGGACAGAGAGTTAGAGGAGGGACAGTTAGTTCCCCAAAGAAAATGGCACTAGATCGTAACCGCGTATCCCCATGTACCCCGGCATATCTTGTCTCTTCCCTGAACCCTGCCCATCCCTCAGTCACTAGTCCCCCCTCTTGAAAGATGCGTCATTTGAACCACGCTGGGGAAACTCTCGTCCTTGCTGGGGTGCTGCTCAAGTCAGGAATACGCCCTGAGGGTGCCCGGGCCACGGTCAGGTCAGGGCGCCTTCATCTCACCTGCAGCGCCCCCTCCCATCCCATCTGTGGCCGCTCAGAGGGAGCCGTGTGCGCACGGGGAAGCCGAGCGGTCACCGCGCTCACATCAGGCCATTGATCCTTGCTGGCTGGGGCATCTGCCCGTCTCAGCCTGGGCCCCAAGATGCCAGTGGAGACGGTAGATTGCTGAGAGCGGGGAAGTCACTGAAGACAGGAAAAGGCTTTCGAGGAACAGAAGCCCGACTGGCAGGATACAGAGCAGAGCACCCAACTCTGGATTTTAAACCCAAACTAATGTTTCGGGTGGGGCGTCAGCCAGGAAATCCCCGGGAAGACGTGAGCAGCTGTGCCCCGATGCAGACACTGATTAGGACCTGGTACGAGGGTGTCCGCAGCAGGAACAGGTAAGAAACCAAATGTGTGCACAGAGGGCAGAAGCACCGGTGTCACGAGAGACCGTGGCTGCCAAACCCTGTCTGCCCAGCCTCGGGAGCGGGTGGAAAGGCACCCCAAAGGTGACACACGTGCCCCAAGGCCGAGACTTGTGAGCAGAAAGCCAGGCGACGCTTCCCTTCGAGCTGAGAACCACAGAGCCTCTTATGTAGCGGAGGAGCAGTTAACAGCGGGTCACGGCCTGGTGCTCACTCGGGGCCCAGTGCCTGCTGTGCGTTCACGGGCGGTGTCGGCGAAATAGCCCCAGAGCTGTGGGAAACGGATGCCGCCATCGCCCCATTTTACACGTGAAAAACCGAGGCTCCGAAAGCAGACGTCATACGCCCAGCGTTCCAGGCTCAGGCGTGGGAGTCACTCAGGCAGCCTGGCCCCAGGACACTAGAGCTGCGTCACCAAGGGCAGGCTCTACAGTAGACGAGAAGGAACAAGCTAATCCTGGGCACAGCTGTGCAGGTTGTGAACTGCACAAAGGCTTCTGGCCCAGAGGACACTTGAGGAGGCTGAGCCGTGCCCCAGGTCCCGTTTGCCAAGCCATACCCCTGCCCGGGGCTGCATCTTCCGGGAAGAGGGATATTTTCTCCTTCTTAGGCACAGAAGCAGCTGCTTTTTCTAATTCACGCGGAGTTGCCACGTAGACAGCAATAGCTCTGGTCACGTCCCGTGTGACACTACCTCCTTCACTTCTTACCAAGTTCAGCGGAAGGTGCGCTGGGCATTGCCTAGACCAGCGCTGTCTGACACAAAATACAATGCAAGGCTCAAAAACGGGCCCAAACAAGTAAATTTCCTGGAAGCCACAGCAAAAAAAGTAAAAAGAAACTGGTGACATTAATTCAAATCACCGATTTTATCTAATCCAAAAGACCCGAAACATTATCGTTGCAACATGCTATCACTTTGTAAATTATTCATGAGACTTTTACACTCTTTCCTCATGGTACATCTTCAAACTATGGTGTGCATTTGACACTGACAGCTCTCGATTTGGTCTACACCCATTTCCAGGGCTTAGTAGGACACATGACACCTGTGCTGGAGGGAGCCGGGCAGAGTCACCAAGAGATGGCGGGCCACCTACGGCCACCGCACTTCTAATCACTCAGATTCCTAATTGTATAGTTTCAGGCAGTCAGAAACCACTGAAAGAATTCAAAATGGGAGGTGAGCGGTTCAGATCCATGTTTGGGTAAAGACTCTAAGTTGGCAGAGTTAAAACCCACGGGGGGAGGAAGGTGTGGTCTTAAAGGCAAAAAGGACTATTTTAAGAGGCTACTGGCCATTGAATAAAATAAAAAGGATTCTTGAACTAATTAAGTAGAAAAATAAGAAATAGATACATGGGGGGAGAAGACTCTTTCTTACAGCAAAACAAAACAAACAAAATGTAGAAAGAAGATAGGAAGGTAGGCGTTAAGGGAAAAATAAATCACCATTTGGCAACCATCACAGTAGTATAATTATTTCACGTGAAAAATCAGCAATGGATGAGAAAACGAGGAGGTAACAGTTTGAGGAATAACAAGGTCTTTGCTTGTTCTGGAAATATTTCCCTCACCAAACACTTGTTGAGTTACAAAGGGAAGCACAGTGGATAAACCTGGCAGGCAAGTGACATCGTCCTGGACGGGGACAAATGGCCACCACATGCCCCCTGACATAATGCACCGGGAAGGGCACGTCTGCTGTGTGGTGTCCGGCCAACAGAGCACAGCCGGCATGGAATCCTAAGGAAAAAAAACGCAACCCAAACAGGGGGCCACCCTGGGGGATAACTGCCTTGTGCTCTCCGGATGTGGCCAGGTTGTGACTCACAGAAAGCCCGAGGGCCTGCTCCGGATTAACGGGGAATGAAATGAAGGACCGTCACAAGGCAACCCAACACATCATCTGGGGCTTTCTTTGGCTATAAAGGCCATTATTGGGACAATTGGAGAAATGTGAATAAGGTCTGTGGATTGATTATGATGTTATGTCAATGCTCCTTTCCTGATTTGAATTATACTGTGGTGAGGTAAGAGCATGTCTTTATTTTTCGGGGGTTTAGTGGTAAAGGGGCATTACGTTTTCAATATGCTGTCAAATGGTTCAGAACAAAAATGTGTGTGGGTACATATATTATATATGATACACACACACACACACACACACACACACGAAGAGAGACAGAAAGACATTAACAGAGACATTTGGAGATGGAGAATCCAGATTCTTTGCACCATTCTTAAAACTCTTCTGTAAATCTGGAATTATGTCAAAATAAAAGTTTATTTTTTTTAAAGAGGATGCAGATAAATATCCGGGCAGGAAATACTGAGCAGCTGAACGGAGAAGTGTTATCAGGGAAAGAAAGAATCCAGAGATCAGAGGGCCCCTTGGTGACAGCGGGAGGCAGGACGGAGGGGACCGTGACCTCAGGGTTTCTGCCTGGCTGACTGGCAGTGTCCTCACCCAGGACGGGAACAGGGACGGCTGAGGATGTGGGCTGTGCTGGGAGGTCCTTAATCCCAGATGGAACGCGACTTCTAACGGGGCTGCGCTAATTCATAGGCAGCATCATTTTCCAAGTCTTTGGGTGGGGAGGTGGGATTGGCAATGAGGTTGAGCTCCCAAAAATAACCCACCAGGAAGCCTAGCTTCCTCCCGTACCCAGGGCCACTTTGCACAATGCGCATAACACAGAGCTCCTGTGTATGTAATCTCGCGAGGAAACAAGACCCAAAGATGGTACTCTAGGAATGGTGCATCTTCGGAGCCCTGTGTTCCTGAAAAAGACCCATGTCCCTACCAAGAGCCCCAGTGATCCGACCTCACAGGCCTCTCAAGCTCGTAGCTTGCTCCTGGCCCATTTGTTCCCTAAGCCCCAGTCACACCACCCACCTTTCTGTGGGGCTCACGGATTTTTTTTTTTCCCTCCTGCCTCAGGGCCTTTGCACATTCTGTTTGCTCCACCTAGAATGTCCTTCCCATGGCTGGTTGCACGGCTTCATTCTGGTCTCAGCTCAGAGGTCACCTCTGCAGAAAGCCCTTTGGTGACACTACTGTTTGAGATGCTTTAAATCCATGCCCTGTCCCCCCCCACCCCCATCCCAGTGCTCTCTGTCACATCACCTACTTGGTTTTCTTTCCGTGGCTTATACTTTTCTGAATTCATCTGATCATTTATGAATGTGCCTGTTCCCAGAAGGGTCATGTGGGGCCCTGTCTTTCTTATTCCGGGCGAGTGTCCCCATCCTGTGACAAAGCACCCAGCACATAATAGGTGCTTAAGAAACGCATGTTAGTGAATGAGCAAAGCTGGAGAGGGTCTTGGAACACCCCTAGTGCCACCACCAGGATGCTCCCACTGGTGCCCCTGCTACCCAGCGGGGCCTGGAGCACATTTCTGTCACACAGACTCAGACTTCATCACCGAGATGGAGACGAGGGCTACTTCCATGTCCTGTTTACGGAGAGGTGGCCCGGCTGGCTGGTGGAGACCCAGGAAACGATCCAAGAGCTCTGTGGCCCAGGGACATGGGGAGCCCGGCCAGCTGGAATGTCATTAGGGTGACTGCCTGTTTCGGTGACTGACACACTGGTGCCTTTGCCTTTTTTTTTTTTACCACCCGCCCCCCCCATCCCGCAGGCTGGCTGAGGGAAGCAAGCGAGTGTGTGTCGTGCACGTGCTCACACCTGGAAAATGGTGACAGCAGCCTGCGTCCCCCAGACCTAGCCCCTGGGAGGTTGCACGGCTGGAAGCACACCCAGGAGAAGCGCCCACAGCACATTAGGGGGCTGTGGGTCGTGGGGAGAACTGGGTCCTCTGCCTCCCGCGCCCGGGAGGAAGAAGGGAGCGGGCGCCTGCCCCGGAGTCCGCGTCTGGTCTCTGAGCTCGTGATATTCAGGGCTCCTTCCCAAACGCCGTCTAGGCAACAAAGCACGCAATGTGTCTCATCTGGGCCCGCGGACACAGCTGAGTTTACAGCCGTGGGTGGCTTTCAAACCTCACATTGGATCAAAATGAAAAAGTGGCCCTTCCTTTCACCGCGTGACAAGCCTTTGCGTATAAATCACAGCCTTCCCGGGACAGCCCGGCCATCTTCAATCCCATCTGCACAAAGGGGGCTTGGGGCTTTTCAAGGGGCCAGGAGCCTTTAAAGGGCCCTTGTAAAAAACGAAACTCACACACCATTTGGAGCACAATTGTGGGGGTGGGGGTGGGGAGAGAAGTCTTCCGTGGACATGTGGACATTTGCATTTTATCCGGTGACAGAGCTCAATGGAAACCAGACCCCCTGCAAACACGGCCCTCCAAAACCCAGCGGCAAAATCGGAGGGGGGACAGAAATTGGTAGGTTTCAGACATCATACACTTTGGGGATTGAAGAAAAGGGAATTGAGAAGTGAGCGTTTGGTTGGCCATGAAGTATCAGGGTGATAACGATGATGATCTTTCAGTTAGAAAAGTCACTTACTAGTGACAAAGGAGTCACGCCGGTAAGTCAGGTATAATAACAGGACGACAGTGTGACACATACAAGTGCAGTGCTCACAATGTCATTGAGCGGTCACAGAAAGCTGGCCAGGTCTTCAGACACTTGACCGTCGCTGCCGCCTTAGTTTTTTTTTTTTTTTTCCCCAGCTTTATCGAGATGCAGTTATACACACGGCATTGTGTAAGCTGAAGCCATACCATGAGATGAGTTGATATTCGTATATGTCGTGAAATGACCAGAACAATCAGGTTAGTGAACCCCCCATCACCTCCTCCTATAAGTTATTATTATTTTGGTGAGAGCTTTGAAGGTCTCCTCGCTCAGCAACTTTTAAGCATATGATACAATATTGTTAACTGCAGTCACCGTGCTGTCTATCGGAGCCCCAGAACTTACTCATCTAATTAACTGGAAGTTTCTGCCTTTGGACCAATGTCTCCCCATTTCCCATCCCAGCCCCGAGCAGGCAACCACCTTCTACTAGATGTTTCTATGAGTTTGAAGTTTTTAGATTCCACTTATGAGTGAGATCACAGAGTATTTGTCTTTCTGTGCCGGACTTATCTCACCCAGCATAATGACTCCAGGTCCATCCATGTTGTCGCAAGTGGCAGGATGTCCTCCTTTTTATGGCTGAATAATATTCCATTCCACATATGTACCACGTCTTCTTTATCCATCATCCATCGATGGATACTTGGGGTGCTTCCATGTCTTGGCTATTGGGAATAATGCTGCTATGAACATGGAGGGGCTGCTATCTCTCCGAGACCGTGATTTCATTTTAGGGGATGAAATCTTCTTAATCCTTACAACAACCCTGTGTCGTGGGAACTGTAATCCTCCCATCGTCCGGACGAGGGTACAGACAGAAAGACTTGTCCATGGCCAGGCAGCCAGGTGACGGGCCCACCTGAGACAGGAATGCACCAATGTCCCAGTCTTCATCGTAGGAAAACCACCTGACTCATCCGCCTCGTTTTCTCATTATCAACCCCCCCCCAGGGGCTTCTTTAAATGGGAAACGTGTCATGCCACAGCCCCCTTGTAAATAGCTGAAGTGGGGCTGGGGAGGGGTGCTCGGACTGGGACTCTCTTTTGAAAAGTCAGAGCTCTGAAAATAATTACACTTGATCTGCCTTTTCACAAAATGGAGGTTTTAATTAAAACCATGTACTCACTTTTAGACCAGAGAGTGAAATGTTACTTTCAGTGAAAAAGCGGCCACTTGACTTACTCTTACAAAGACAAGTGATAGTACTTTAAGCTTTTGTTTATAATGGACTTTTGCAACGCAATCCTAAAAGACACCCGTTTTTAGTTTTCCTTTTTGCAAAGGCTGGGCATGTTGCATTAACGTGACAAAGTCCCTCTCTTGATATTCGATCATTCTGTTTTTATTTTCTCTTCTTCTACTGAGAGTGGGTAGAACCCCACTGGACGCTTGCTGGGTTTGCATGTGGCTGGAGTAGGATTTCATGGATTTCAGGAAATTCTGCATCTTTCTTTGAAAATCCACTGTGTAAAACTTTGCACTGTTTTTGCATTATATTGGTGGATATTTTCAATACCCCAAATCAGAGAGCAATCGAGAAAGGAGTCTTGACATGTGATCACTGCAACTGAACTAGCTTTTTAACGAGTCACAGCATCATTGAATCTTGTTCTCAGAGGAAAAGTCCACCTTTTAACACAATCTCTTAACAGGCCATCAGATCACACATAGGGGGCTACTGAGAGGCCCTGGCGGGGGTGCAAGGACTTGCAGTGATGAGGTCCCCCCTCCGCTGCACCCCATCTTCAGGTCATATTTACTCTCTTTCTTGGAGATTCGGGCACCATTTGCTGGTTTTGTCTCTTGTTACCGGTTTTTATATTTTGCTTTTGGGCTGGTTTTGAGCTGAGCCCATAACGGCTGCTCACCTAACCTGGTCACCTCACAAGGAAGCACGTGGAGTGTGGACGGAGGCAGCAGTGTCACCAGAAAGGGCCAGGCCCGGGGTGTCCAAAGCCAGTGTGTTCCTTTCCTGGGAAATCCGGGGCAGACGAAAGTCCACATTGCGGACCTGCACTCTCTTGTTTGGTGCCGCTGGCTTCTTTATCTTCACTCCATCTGCTGAACGAGTCCCCCACATTCGAAACCTGCTGACAGCGCACGATCCTGGAGCTTCAGACTGTTCTGTGATTCACATTTGTCTCCTAATGGGAAAAAAGCGGCCTCTCTTTCCCAAAGAAAAAAAAAAAAAAACGTTTAGAGGAAAGGGGTTTATCAAAACGATCCATGAGGCCTCGGGATGGCCGCACATCAAACATCTTTTCCCAGAGTACAATTTGGAGAGCTGAGTCCTCAGGAATTAGAAGCATATGGCCCCGTCTCCTCCCACAGGCACAAGGGCATACAAAAGCTGAAAAGGAAGAGCACTTCGGAGAAATATGTTTCAGTTTTTGCAGAGCCTCAAACGCTTAAAAGCAGTTCAAGATGCTGCCTGTCAAACTCACCAGTCGCCATGCGTTTTCTTTTCCAGGCGACGGAACGGAACGTTTCAAGACCACCAACGGAGACGTTCCCTGTTTGCGGAAGTCCTGACTTCAAAGGGCCAGTTCTCGCTGAGGGCCACGCGGGGCACCGCAGGGCAGGCCCCTTCTGGTTTCCCGCTAATTGGAGGTTCCCCAAGCAGACTCACAGGCATCCTTGAACTTCTGGCCAACACGTGGGCCACGGGGCACCGTTGTCCTTGAAACTCTTCAACCATTTGCCCCACGTCCTCCCCTCCTGATGAATACCGTACAAAATTCAGTTCCATCAGCCTTCTTTGGGTTGTGTTGTGACATAGGTTTGAAGACAGAGGGATGGGCCCGTCCACTTCGGCCCACCCTCCAGGTTACAGATGAGGGAACTCAGGCCACAGAGGCGAGGTCAGTTTCTTGGGATGACTAGGGTTAAACGCAGATATTATGGTGTCCTCTCTCAGGCCTGATCCTGCACCTCAAGCTTTGCAAATGCAAAAGCTCTCTCTCATTTCGGGGTCCCCAACACCTTGAGCAGCGCCCAGCACACAGGAGGTGCCCCTTCAATGTGTGCTGAATAAGGAAGTGCAATACCTGATCACCGAGGAGACGCTGCGTTAGAGCCTTGGCTTACAAGCAAAGGAAGCAACGTTGGCTCAAGTATGAAGACACAGAACTGCGTGGGGCACCCTCAGGACTGGGGGGTGGGCACTTGGAGGATTCAGGGGGATGCTGGAGAAGCAGGGGTGGGAACAACAGACACAGGGTAGCCCCTGAAATCTAAAGGCTTACACGGATTCAGTCTTTGGGGGTGTTAGCCCTGAAATGGTTGCAAAGCCTTCCTAAAGATTCACATCCCAGGATGAGGCACCGGGTTGGTTTATGTCACACCATTCATCGCAGCCAGGCGATGCCTGTTTGGGGTGGTTCAGGCCCAGATATGAGCCCCACCGTGGAGTTCACAACGAGATCAATTTCCTCTGAGCACATGGAGCCAGCGGGGGAGATGGGGTTCCCTCCGGGCACGAGGGGCTGTTATCAGCAGGCACACATGGTCATTTCCATTTGAATAAATAGAAATTAAGTAACATGAAGAATTCAGATCCTCAGTGTTGCTATCCACATGTGAAGTGTTCAACGGCCATCGTGGATAGCAAGGACACAGGATATTCCTACCCTCACACAGTTCTGCTGCACAGTGCTGCTGCCACCAAGCTCAGGCGCCTTCCGTTATTCCCGCTCACATTATGCCGGTTTTGGGGGGCATGTGTGTGTGTGTGTGTGGTGTCAATCTAAAATTGTTATACATGAGGGTGGACAATTAAGTTCGCGAACACATCCTAGAAAAAGAGCTACACACCTCATTGCTGAATATCACTACGGTCACCTTCGAAGTCCTCCCCTTGGGAAGCTATGCACCGATGCCAGTGCCTAGTCCACCCTTCAAAGCAATTTTGGAACTCTTTTTCTGGAGTGGCCATCAGAGCTGTCATTGTATTATTATTACCCTTGATGTCCTGAATGTCATCCAAATGTCTTCCTTTCAGTATCTCCTTTATCTTCGGGTAAAGAAGGAAGTCATTGGGGGCCAGATCAGGTGAATAGGGAGGGTGTTCCAATACAGTTATTTGTTTACTGGCTAAAATCTCCCTCACAGACAGTGCCGTGTGAGCTAGT